>NC_086447.1:362897477-362989977 GCF_028390025.1 Pseudophryne corroboree
CACAGCACTCGACGTACACAGCCCTCTGCCTCAAACAGCGAAATGGCAAGCAAAGGAGCAGCTGCTACGAAGAATTCTACGTCTAGTAATGGTGCAAATGTTGCAAACGCAAGGCCATAATGCAAACGCAAGGCATCTCCAATTGCAAGCAAACCACGCAGATGACAGTCTTATCCCAGTAAATTGCTACATACAAGAACAGCAAAAATGTCCAAACGTACTGATCCAGATACAGAAAAAAAGGTCTACAATTGGGCTATGGTATTCCAAATGTCTGTAGAAATTAGTTTTCCTCATGAATACTGAATAAAAACCTCAGTTTTGTCTGCTTTAGTTAAAAGTAGAATAAGGTTAGGTAAGCTAAGAATTTTTAGAGATTTTTAAAATCATAATGGTTATTATTATTACACTTATGGTATATATTATGGTTACAACGAAAGTTATGTTTGAAGGAATATTTTGAAATGTATTTGGAAGCAATTACGCTAGTTTAATGTGTGGCCAATCAAAAGAATTTCTCATGGCCACAAGGGGGCGACTGTTGCCTTATAGGTAATTGTCTGCACTTAGTATAATATTAGGGCAATGGATATTGTCTGAATCAAAATATAATTCATTATAAATAGGCGATGTTACCATAGTGGACAGTATACTGGATATATATAGTAAGGAATAGATATGAAATAAGTTTGAATGTATGAGGTAATGTTTAGCTGATTTAAGAGATTAGGTTTGTGTATGTGTTTATATAGATATACTGTATATTTGTGTTTTACAGCAAGATGGTAAAAAATAGTGTAGGGAACAGGTTTATTCTGCTCTAGTCATAAATAAGGCCAGAGAGGTTACAGTAAGATCAAGAGTCATTGTAGAGAAAAGGTATTAGGCCATAAATGATAATAGGTATGTGACAGAGCTCTGTTGGTCATTGGAATTCACAGGTGTGCTTACAGTAGATCAGAATCTACTGGTTTGTCTATTGTCCAGTGAAGGTTAAAAGCTAGGGAGTATAAATTAACTACTATGAAAAGAGATCACATCCATTGATAAAACATTGTGTAACCGACCCCAGGAAAACTTGTCAATACAACAGAACTTTGGATGAAAAGACATTCCAGATTTTACAATACTATACTTGCTTAAGGCAGTGTGGACACCACACTTTTATGACACCATGCCTCCGTGAACAGGACACGACAGCCCAGTTCAATGTTTGTTTTATTACACCTTGGAATCTGACAAACCTATAATTACCTATTCCATTGGAAACTATGAGAATATGATAGTTTGAATTGGTAAAATATGAGATAAAAGGACCAGACTTGTAGTTAGGAGTTAGAAGGAAGAGGGAGAGGGAGAAGAAGAAGGAGAAGGAAGGAAGTCAGTCAGGAGGAGAAGTCATGGAGAACATGCAGAAGGAATGATTCTTGGGATGGCAATCTTTAACTTGCAAGTATACATTTTATGTTAGCAATTGAAACTGTTTGTGAAACTTATGTCATGTTGTTTTATGTTATGTAACGAAGGAAGCATATATAATTATAATTAGTATATATATCACTACTGTGTATATCTTATTCTGTACGATTTGATCTGCCTGTAAATAAAGAATCATATAAAAAGAGCGGTAATATTCAAGCTTGAACTCTCTTTAAGGAATCTTAACTTCATAATTTCATGTCATATGTATATATAAGGACTGCATATATTTATCAGCCCATTAATTTGTAAGCCTGACATAATATATTTGCAGATATATATGATAATGCATATTAATTGAAATATATCCATATATTAAATACCATATATGATATATTAAATATTAATATTCTTAAATAAGATTCCATAAAGCAATACCTCGCAGCCCCAGTTGTCGGAGAATGTGAAGGAGGAGCTGTTGATGGGTCACGTTCCGCTTAACTTGACAAGTGTCTCACCAGCAGGTCTTCTAACATGTGCAGACTTGTGTCTGCCGGAAAGAGAGATACAACGTAGGCTTTAAACCTAGGATCGAGCACGGTGGCCAAAATGTAGTGCTCTGATTTCAACAGATTGACCACCCGTGAATCCTGGTTAAGCGAATTAAGGGCTCCATCCACAAGTCCCACATGCCTAGCGGAATCGCTCCGTTTTAGCTCCTCCTTCAATCTCTCCAGCTGCTTCTGCAAAAGCCTGATGAGGGGAATAACCTGACTCAGGCTGGCAGTGTCTGAACTGACTTCACGTGTGGCAAGTTCAAAGGGTTGCAGAACCTTGCAGAACGTTGAAATCATTCTCCACTGCGCTTGAGTCAGGTGCATTCCCCCTCCTTTGCCTATATCGTAGGCAGATGTATAGGCTTGAATGCCCTTTTGCTACTCCTCCATCCTCTGAAGCATATAGAGGGTTGAATTCCACCTCGTTACCACCTCTTGCTTCAGATGATGGCGGGGCAGGTTCAGGAGTGTTTGCTGGTGCTCCAGTCTTCGGCACGCGGTGGCTGAATGCCGAAAGTGGCCCGCAATTCTTCGGGCCACCAACAGCATCTCTTGCACGCCCCTGACAATACACGGCTTGACACCTGTTGTCCGCATTTCTGTTAAAATAAGTCCACACTGAAGAGGTGATTTTTTTTGTAATTTGACCAGGCATGTCAATGGCCATATTCATCCCACGGACAACAGGTGTCTCCCCGGGTGCCTGACGTAATCAAACCACCTCACCATCAGAACCCTCCTTGTCAATTTCCTCCTCAGCGCCAGCAACACCTATATCCTCATCCTGGTGTACTTCAACAGTGACATCTTCAATTTGACTATCAGGAACTGGACTGTGGGTGCTCCTTCCAGCACTTGCAGGGGGCGTGCAAATGGTGGAAGGCGCCACCTCTTCCCGTCCAGTGTTGGGAAGGTCAGGCATCGCAACCGACACAATTGGACTCTCCTTGGGGATTTGTGATTTAGAAGAACGCACAGTTCTTTGCTGTGCTTTTCCCAGCTTAAGTCTTTTCATTTTTCTAGCGGGAGGATGAGTGCTTCCATCCTCATGTGAAGCTGAACCACTAGCCATGAACATAAGCCAGGGCCTCAGCCGTTCCTTGCCACTCCGTGTCGTAAATGGCATATTGGCAAGTTTATGCTTCTCCTCAGATGCTTTTAATTTAGATTTTTGGATAATTTTACTGAACTTTTGTTTTTTGGATTTTACATGCTCTCTACTATGACATTGGGCATCGGCCTTGGCAGACGACGTTGATGGCATTTCATCGTCTCGGCCATGACTAGTGGCAGCAGCTTCAGCACGAGGTGGAAGTGGATCTTGATCTTTCCCTATTTTACCCTCCACATTTTTGTTCTCCATTTTTTAATGTGTGGAATTATATGCCAGTAATATATCAATAGCAATGGCCTACTGTGCTGTACTATATGTATACTGCTGGTCACCAAAATGCTGCACTGTCCTACTATATACTGCTCACAATAATGCAGCACAGAGATAGTATACTTGACACAGAGCTGCAAGATACAGCAATGGCCTACTGTACTGTACTATATGTATACTGCTGGTCACCAAAATGCTGCACTGTCCTACTATATACTGCTCACAATAATGCAACACAGAGATAGTATACTTGACACAGAGCTGCAAGATACAGCAATGGCCTACTGTACTGTACTATGGGGGTCATTCCGAGTTGTTCGCTCGCTAGCAGATTTTAGCAGTTTTGCACACGCTAGGCCGCCGCCCCCTGGGAGTGTATCTTAGCTTAGCAGAATTGCAAATGAAAGATTAGCAGAATTGCGAATAGAAAATTCTTAGCAGTTTCTGAGTAGTTCGAGACTTACTCCTACACTGCGATCAGCTCAGCCCGTTTCGTTCCTGGTTTGACGTCACAAACACGCCCTGCATTCGGCCAGCCACTCCTCCGTTTCTCCAGACACTCCCGCGTTTTATCCTGGCACGCCTGCGTTTTTCCGCACACTCCCAGAAAACGGTCAGTTTCCACCCAGAAACACCCACTTTCTGTCAATCACACTCCGATCACTTCAACGATGGAAATTCTTCATTCGGACGTGAGTAAATCTACTAAGTTTTGTGCTAAAATACTTAGCGCATGCACACTGCGTACCATGCGCATGCGCATTTTCGCCTTAATCGCTCCGTTGCGAAAATCGGCAACGAGCGAACAACTCGGAATGACCCCCTATATGTATACTGCTGGTCACCAAAATGCTGCACTGTCCTACTATGTACTGCTCACAATAATGCAGTATAGAGATAGTATACTTGACACAGAGCTGCAAGATACAGCAATGGCCTACTGTATTGTACTAATATAATTATATACTGGTGGTCCCCACAATGCAGCACACTGAGCACAGATATTTGCAGCACACTGAGCACAGATATGGAGCGTTTTCAGGCAGAGAACGTAGATATTTTCAGCACATTGAGCACAGATATTTGCAGCACACTGAGCACAGATATACGGAGCTTTTCAGAGAGAGAACGCAGCCACGTCCTCTCCGTTCAATCTTCAATGCACGAGTGAAAATGGCGGCGATGCGCGGCTCTTTATATAGGATACGAATCTCGCGAGAATCCGACAGCAGGATGATGACGTTCAGGCGCGTTCGGGTTAACCGAGCAAGGCGGGAAGATCCGAGGCTGCCTCGGACCCGTGTAAAATAGGTGAAGTTCGGGGGGTTTCGGATCTCGGAGAACCGAACCCGCTCATCTCTAGTATATACTGCTGCACCAGTGTATAATGCCCCCATGTAAATACTGCTGCACCTGTGTATAATGCCCACATGTATATACTGCTTCACCTGTGTAAAATGCCCCCATGTAAATACTGCTGCACCTGTGTATAATGCCCACATTAACCCTTGGGCTCATATATTGTGTGTAATTCTGGCTCTGGTATTAGTCAGTGCCTCCTGAGCCATTTACCTCACCGCCCGTCCGTGGCGTTCATGCAGGACCCGTTCTGCACATACGTAGAATGGGTCCTGCTCATGCGCAGATCCTCAGCCATCGGATTTGTACGTGAATCAGAGGGGAAGTTGTAGGTAGCACTGGGAAAACATTAGGACGAGCATCTAACAAAAAAAAATAACAACAAACTAACCTGAAACACAACTATTTTGTATTGTCATTTAAAAATATAATGCTTTTTTTACCCTTTAATCACGATCCTGGGATTAATCCCGGGATTTTGAGATGGGATCCCAGTAATCCCAAATACAAAATGATTTCAGCATTGGAATCCTACATGTGATATAAAATGAATAACGTAGTTATGCTGTATGAGAACACTTTTGCATGTTTAGGGGATAGAACAGGGCATATGCTGTAGTATATTGTACACAGTGATGTAATGTACAGCACCATGATAATGCTGTGTGCATCTCCCCTCCCCCTGTGTTTGCAGTGCATGTCAGCAGATTTACTGCAGATGGCTGCAGGGAGGGGGAGTATTCCTAGGTCCCGCCCCATCATCCTGTTGGAGATGGTTCTGTAGAAGCAGGTTTTAGAGCACGAGAGGATTTCTCAGTAGGCTGAGGCATTAGAAAACTATTCCTAGCCAGTGTGGGTCAATTACTGTAAAAGGTTACAGTGTTCAAGAAGTAATGGGCTTTCAAACTGACCCCCTACTGTATTGCTCTTTACCTCACAGCCTTTTCCCTGCCTTTGTGTTTCCTCCTCTTTCGGCCTGCCAGTACCTTTTCCAGATATACTGTACTACCACTGTGTATCTCATTCACTGCAAGTCTGCTGGCTGCACATATACAATGTAAAAAGAACACCAACCTTGTTTCAAATCTGTGTCTTTATAAACAAAGGGGCAGATCTATTAACCTGGAGAAGGCATAAGGAAGTGATAAAACAGTGATAAGTACAAGGCGATAAATGGAACAGCCAATCAGCTGTTATCTATTAATTTACATATTGGAGCTGATTGGCTTGTGCGTTTTTCACCTGGCATTTATCACTGGTTTATCACTTCCTTATGCCTTCTCCAGGTTAATACATCTGCCCCAAAGACATTAATAACGATCTAATCCACATTAAATCCTGAAATGCAATACATTTTATCTCATGACAAATAACCCACAATAGACTGTATCATTATTTAACAAAACATAATCTAACGTGCAGAAGCCATGCATGAAAAAAGTAAGAACTCCATGATTCCATTTCAATAAACTTAATATGATCCAGGTGCTACTAATCAAATGTACTTCATTATTGGCTCATCAGGAAGTGTTGCCACCATATAGAAGCGGAAGCTTTAGCTGTTCGGCCTGGAGCATTTTACGCCATAATGGAGTAAAGACATCTGCAGTCAGGGAAGCAATTGTTTTTGCTCATCAGTCTGGAAACAATTATATGTCTGTTTCCTAAAAGTATTGAGGGGCCGATTCAGACCTGATTGCTGCTGTGCATTTTTGCATTCTGCGATCAGATAGCCGCCCATAGAGAGTAAAAACCTGCCCAGTGAAAACTGGGGGAGTGGCTCGCGATCGCAGGCACTCCCTCAAACCACGCCCCTTTCCGGAGGCCATGCCTCCTTTTTCCAGCGGGCGCGGCTACGCCACGCCGATGTCCCTCCTTGACACCCACCAAAGTTGGGAGGTATGCGAATGCATGTGCATGCCGTGCAAAAATTCCGCCAGACAACAGACAGCTGCAAATCCGTTCGCAACTCACTCACCATCTAATGAGTTTTCCAGTCTGTGCAGTCTGTGTGAGCCCAGGACTTACTCCTACAGTGCGATACAAACAGGCTGATCGGGGCCGGAGCTGACCTTACACACCCGCCCTGAAAACGCTTGGGAACGCCTAGGTTTTTCCTGAAACTCCCTGAAAACGGCCAATTACCACCCACAAACTTCCTCTTCCTGTCAATCACCTTGCGAATACCCGTGCGATAGAAATCTTCGCACCATCCTGTCGCTGTTTGGTGATGCGCCTGCGCATTGCGGTGCATATGTGTACGCAGTCATTCGATAATTGCACGCTGTCCGATTTTGCACAACAGCGATCAGGTCTGAATCGCTTATTACAAATATGGAGCAGGAAGGCAGTTTGCAAAATTCACAGGAGCGGTATCTGGCAGCTACTGTACATCCAGACACATCTACAGCACTCAATCAACACAGGAAATGTTCAAAGTTCATGTGGTACCATTGTACCCCTTCCGCTGTACCATTTTTTGCTGATTTTATGGTTTTATATTTCTCTGTAGTTGAAAATATCAATAAAGAAAACAATTGTGTTAAGAATTAGTTTGAACAATGATGGCATTCATGTAAAGCTAATCAAAGCGCAACTCTAAAAGTAAATAGATTGCAAAACCGACATTGCACCACGGCTCAGTTTTGCAAAGTTGCATCATCAAAGATATTTGTAATGCGCAACAGATTTCACAGACTGTACGGAGTAATACAGAAATTACATACTGGGAAACAGTTTGAGCAGAATATAGAGTGCATCACAGCACGGATTCTATTAATAATTGAATTGTAGGCCATACATACAAGATCTGCAAATCATACATGGAAACTACAGCTCAGCTGAATAAAGATGATTGGATACAATTTTGTCCAAATTGCATGGCAAACAAGAAGAATTCATTATAAGACATAAAATCATGAATATTACATTTATGAATGACTGGATGCAGTTTGATGAGATTACATCCAAAAACAATTAAGCATAGGACATGACAGGTACATGTGAGGACTGAAAGTGGACATACATTAGACATAGAGCAAAGGACCCTGCCCATGAGAGCTTACATTCTAAAGGGAGGTGGTAACGAGAGACAGTAGGAGCAATAAGTCTGATAGTTACAAGGGTCCACAAGATGCTGAGGCCTAAATGGAGTCACACTGAAGTAGTGATGGAGATGTAGAGTAGGCAGTTTCCGGAGCATGGCCTGGGCAATTCCCAATAAGATGTAAAGATGAAAATTGCATATGGACGTGCCGTACCTCTTGAACAAACACATTTACAGAGTAACCAGATGACAATGGGACAGCTTGAAGCATTTCAGCATTTTCAGTTGCTCACGAGTCACAATTCAGCATACAAAATCAAACACCTGGGTCTGAGACTCTGGAATGTAAACAGCAGGAGCAGGCCACAGGACCTGGGGCCTCAAGCTTATGAAGGCCAGAAACATGGGTCTGGAGCTGGGAGCAAAGTAAGTCTCAGGCAGTCACAGGTGATTTTAAGCTCTACAGAGGCGACCAGCTGACCTTCCCCAGCCATCAGTGGATGTCACCCAGCACCTGCTGGTAAGGAGCAGGATGAGTCTAGAGCTGGTAACAGGTCACTGTTTAGTAGGCTGCAGCATCACTGGAGTCAGAAGTTCACAAGGGCATGTAGATGGGGTGCTCTCAGCACCAGGTGGGCGTCCACATGCAAAAAAACGGAGAGATGGGTTGAGCAAAGTTCTGGTGGCCATCAGTATTGTATGGGGTAGTGGGCCACAAGTCCTCAAATATGATGTAAGAGACTGAACACTTATTACTGCTTAAGATGGTTCTAAAAGCTACGGAATCATGGGTGTACTTTCTCACATATGGTGGCTGAATAGTTGTTGAATACATAGCAAACTAGTTGAGTTCTAAATGATTGTTAAATCTATAGAAACACAGATTTGACATAACAGTGCATATTACACGTATCTTGCCTCTCTAATGGCAAACAGAGGCAGAACTCTGGGAGGCAACGGAGTCATCTGCCGCCGGGCTCCGGCTCTGAAGGGGGCCCCACTCCTCCCATTCTGTGACACCATTGAATTAAGTTAATTGATATCTGCCGCTGTCTTTTCAGTGTCCGACTTCCTCACTGGTCCCTGCACCTTACACATCACACCCACTTTATTATACTGAATATACACATTTTACAAGTGTCACACCCAGGATTAGAAACCACAACCTATTACACTGGAATCAGTCACTTTACTGATGAAGCTGTTTGCTCCTGTATGGGAAATATGAGAATTCTAACTATATGAAGCTACTTCTCTGACATTTACATGTAACTTCATATAGTTAGAATTCTCATAACTCCATCAGTAAAGTGTCTGCTGTTAGTGTAACAGGTCATGGGTTCTAATCCTGGGTATGACTGCTAAGAAATGTGTGATTTAAAATAAAAGACAATTAAATGTGATTTAAAATAAAAGACAATATAAATACAGTATATACATTTTTTTTTAGAACACACGCACACACACATACATATATTTATCTTAATATAGGAAATAGGGGGGCACCAATATTTATCTTGCCTCTGGGCAACTGGGACGAACTTACGCCACTGATGGCAAATGTATACATTTTCTCCCAATTTTTCTCTTTTATATCTCAGACCTTTGCAGTTCTGCACCCTCCCTCCAAAAATAGAGGGGTGGGGGGGAGCAGTGCCTACATTACCAACAGAAGAGAGAAATCACAGCAGAGAAAGGGAAGGTGCTGCAATGGTTATGGTCAGGAAGGGTAGAGGCAGGAGAGATAGAAAAGGAGCCACCAGCAAGAAGAAGAGGAGGAAGGCAGAGAAGTAAGGGAAGGAAGCAATAGGTGTTTTCTGAAAATAAAAATATGAAATGAAAGATCCAGAGGAAGGAATACAGGGAGGAAGGGTGGGGGTCTGCTGGAGAAGAGACCACAGTACAGGAGTGAAGTATCTGCAATCGTTATATAAAGACTGGCTATGTGGAGGACAGTGTCTGTACAGTATCATATGCACAGACCTAGATATGTGACAGACTGCATGTGAGGACTAATTCCATGTACAGGTAATCTTTTCCACTCTAAATAATTAGTAGATCATGGAAGGATACAAATAGAGTTAAGTGGGGTTTATCTTTGTATGCAGTGGCAGCAGTGAATATCTTTGTAGCATGAAATAATCTACACAGCACTGCTTAATTTGGCGCAAGCTTCGTTTATATGTGACTGCTAATCTATACTGATGTATAAACTTGGTGTGTAATCAGATGTTGTTATTCCTTGACCAATGCAAGTTTGCGTATATTTAGGTCTTTCTCATTCAAGACAATATATTAAACTGATAATCTCACTATTTGTTTTATTGAGACTATGAGATTAGATAACCTATATGTCTTATTTGCTTACTAAATTATGTAAGACATGTATGTTTCATGATTATAATTTGCCACATTACAAGTTATTTAGGTATTTCTGTGTACACAGATGCATTTAGGGCAGGAGTGCGCAATAAGGGGCTCTCCAGCTGCTGTTGAACTACACAACCCTGGCACAGTTTTAACATGCTCTGATTGTAAAATTGTGGCAGGGCATGCAAAGATGTGCAGTCCCACAGCAGCTGGTGGGCCACTTATTGCCCACCCCTTACAGGCGCATACTTCATGTCTGCAGTGAAGTGTAGCTAGTCTGGATGCACTTCAGCACACATCAATAATGATTTGAAATGAGTATTACATGTGCATATGTAATTCATGTGTCCAATAAATACTTTCAATAAAGTCTAAATTATACCAACCCTGTTTCTTATTCTAATTTATTATGGCATTATCTGCCTTTGCACTCCTCCTCTGCATTACAATGTTCCCTATGCTCCACCTTCCTCTTTAACACTCCCTCCTGTCCTCTCACACTCATCCCTTAAGGGGGGTACTCACGGAGCGATCGCTGCTTAAAATCTAAGCAATCTGACTAGATTGCTTAGATTTTAAGCACGATCGCTCCGTGTGTAGCCCCCTCAGCGATAGCGATGCGCAGCCCCGCGCATCGCTATCGCTGCTGCTAGATTGGCCTGCATGCAGGCCAATCTAGCGGGTCGCTCACTTCACCCGCTGGGTGAAGTGAGCGGCCCCCCCGTCTCCCCCCCCGCACGCTCAGCACAGATCGCGCTGTGCTGAGCGCCGGGAGAGATGTGTGCTGAGCGGTTCGCTCAGCACACATCTCTCTGCCATCGGCCAGTGAGTACTGGCCTTTAGTGATAGAAACAGAATTTGACAACAGATAAGAACCTCTTGGCCCATCTAGTCTGTCCTCTTTTCTTTTATCCTTTTGGTAACTTGAACCCTATTTGTTCCTATGTACTAAGATTTGGAGAGAAATAAAGTGGGCAGAGATAAATTAATGGAGATAAAGTACCAATCAACCAGCTCATGAAACTGTCATTGTTCAAATAAAGCCTGTAACATGGCAGTTAGGAGGTGAATGGTTGGTACTTTATCACCGTGCAATTTATCACTCTCCAAGGCTTAGTACACAGACCCCTTAGTTCTCTGTAAGGATTTCCTTATGTCTATCCCAAGCATGTTTAAATTCCTATGCTGCAGGGGTGGGGAACCTTTTTTCTACCAAGGGCCATTTGGATATTTATAAAATCATTCGGGGGCCGTACAAAAATTATCAACTTAAAAATGACCCTGCCCCCCAGTAGTTATGCCCCTTAGAGGTACTGAGTGCGCGTGCGCCAAAAAATGGGTTGGCCAATTAAAATGGGACGTGATACACATGGGCCCCCAATAGTGCAGTGTCAGATACACATATGCCAGTGCAGTGCCAGATACACATATGCCAATGCAGTGCCAGATACACAAATGCCCATGCAGTGCCAGATACACAAATGCCCCCGCAGTGCCACATACACAAATGTCCCCACAGTGCCAGATACACAAATACCCTCACAGTGCCAGATACACAAATGCCCCCACAGTGCCAGATACACAAATGTCCCCACAGTGCCAAATACACAAATACCCCCACAGTGCCAGATACACAAATGCCCCCACAGTGCCAGATATACAAATGCCCCACTGTGCCAGATAACCAAATGCCCCCACTGTGCCAAATACACAAATGCCCCCACAGTGCCAGACCGCTCACCGCTGCTGCCGCTCCGTCCGGCGGCGGCGTGTCTCAGCTGTCAGGTCAGGGCAGGGAGGAGAGCGCAGCTATGTCGGGCAGCGGCGGTGTGTAGGACCTCAAACCAGCCGCCGATTTGTGAGCCAATCAGAGCTCGCAAACCGGCAGCTCCTGATTGGCTGCCGGTCCGCAAGCTCTGATTGGCTCATGAACCAGATGGCTGCTTTCAGATCCTACCCGCCGCTGCCGCCGGACATAGTAGCTGCGCTGTCCTCCCTGCCGTGACAGCTGCGACACGCCGCTGCCAGACGGAGCAGCGGCGTGTCTCGCTGACAAACAAGCGGGTGGGCTGGAACAAACGGCTTTGCGGGCCTTATACGGCCCGTGGGCCTGAGGTTCCCCACCCCTGCTCTACTGTCTTAGCTTCTGTCATCTCTGATAGGAGGCTATACCACTTGTCCACAACCCTTTCTATGTTTCATCATATTTGAATCTACCTCCCTCCAGTGTCAGTGCATATTTGAATGTTTCTATCATGTCCCCCCTTTCCCTTATCTGCTCCAAACTATACATATTAAGATCTTTCTTTCCAGGTACGTTTTCTTGTCCACTTTTGCTGTTTTCACTGTTACTGAATTTAACTCTTTCACTGTATTCATTTTGACCTGATCTACATTTCAGGGCCAGCAAAAATATTCAGAATATTTGTGCTTTAGGGGCATACAGTGTTAATAATTGTGCTCATACTGGCCTCCATCAATTAGATATCCCATTCACTGTGAGTTGCTATTGTGTATACCAAACTACTAAAGAAATTCATTATTGCTCTAGTTCAGGAACAACTGCCACGAAAAGCAGCTGTCCCCAAGAGCCCTCTCAAAGCCATACCTCCCAATTGTCCCGATTTTCGTGGGACAGTCCCGTTTTTTCGGGACTGTCTCACCTGCGGGCCGCAGTGTCCCGCAGTGGGGGGAAGGGGCAGTTGGGAGGCTTCCTGTCACTTGCTGCTCTGCCATGCCCCCACAGTGATGGAGAACGGGGTGTGGCTCACGATTGTGGCATTACCACAAAGCCACACCCTCTTTTACTGAGGTCCCATCCCCTTTTTAAGAGCACGCGCGGCTACACCACCCCAAAGTACCGCTTCCTTCATCCTGAAAGTTGGGAGGTATGCAAAGCTACTTTTGCTGCTAAAAGCCATGAACATTTACACTGAAGGGTTTGAACAGCACTGTTACTGCTTGAATGCATACCTCCCAACTGTCCCGCTTTTGTTCCCATTTTTCTGGGACTGCCCTGCTGTCCCACCTGGGCTCCACGGCATCTACACATTGCAGGGACAGTCTCTGGGGACAGCATGCTAGGTATACCCTCAGAGTGATGAAACCGAGAATGCCCCCATATCTGTTAGGCCATGCCCCTTTTTTGGGCACAGCAAATTTTGGTAGTTATGTGCATGGATCCCTTTTCACAATCTGGACCTCCTTCCTAGCTGAAGATGGTATCAGTTCCTGCAAATAAAAGGTTATTTTTCCACATATACAGTAAGTTCATTACTGTATGGACTACTAGTCTTTTTTCAACCTCACAGACTATGTTACTATGGGGCAGATTTATTAAGCCTGGTGAAGTTATCACTTCACCAAGTGGAAGGTGATAAAGTACCAGCCAATCAGCTCCTAACTACATACCTCACAACTTTGTCCTGGCCCAAGGAGGGACACATGCGTGGCGAAGCCGAGCACGCTGCCGAAAAAGGGGCGTGGTCTGTGCAAAAGGAGGACCCGCGATCGCAAGCCATGCCCCGTTTTCGTAACTGAAGGGGCATGCCCAGCGCTCTGTGAGCCGCTGGCATGCCCCCTCTTCTGTCTCCATGCGCACAGCGTCTATTCACCGCTGCTCTGCTAAGCAGGCCAGCGAGAGACAGAGCCTCCCAACTGCCCCCCCCCACCGCGGTACACTGCGGCCCGTGGGTGGGACAGTCCCCAAAAACGGGACTGTCCCGCGAAAATCGGGACAGTTGGGAGGTATGTAACTACCATGTCACAGGTTGGGTTTGAAAAATTACAGTTAGGAGCTCAATGGCTGGTGCTTTATCACCTTCCACTTTATCACTTCACCAGGCTTAATAAATCTGCCCCTATGTTACATACAAGAGCGTAGCTACCATAGGTGCAGGCAGTGCAGCTACTATGGGGCCCAGAGTTGAGAGGGGCCCACCTTCCCTGTCACAATTACATGTGTTATATACATTTTTCGCCATTGGGTGGTCCTTTCAAACTTTTTCCTTGGGGCCTGCAATATTTCTAGATATGCCCCTGGACCTGCTCATTATAGTGTGGTATAATATGAACTGGAGGGCATTTTAATGTTATAGACAGTTATATGAAATAGGGCACTGTAATGAGGCACAATATGAGCAGGGAGCCCTATATATCATAATGAGAATTGGGGGTACTGTGCGGCATAATGTGTACTGGCAGCTCTGAAATGTGACATAGGGTTGATTTAGGTGGCACCGTGTGGAAGAAAAGAACATACATAAAACAGGAACATAAAAAGTAGATAAAATAAATGCAATAAGGTTTTTAAAGTTATGGATGGATGTAAGCCATAAAAGGGACTGCTACAACTAGGCAATTGCTAGGTATACATATACACTGTCAGATAAAGCATACCTCCCAACTGTCCCGATTTTCGCGGGACAGTCCCGTTTTTTGGGGACTGTCCCGCTGTCCCACCCGCGGTCCGCAGTGTCCCGCGGTGGGGGGGCAGTTGGGAGGCTCATGCACTTGCTGCCCTGCTTTGCAGCGTCTTTTCACTGCAGCCAAAGGGAGAGGGGGCATGCCAGCGGCTCACAGAGCGCTGGGCATGCCCGCTCAGTGATGAAAACGGGGGCGTTACTCGCGATCGCGGGTCCTCCCGCGAAGCCACGCCCCTTTATTAGGCCACGCCCCTTTTTGGGAGCGTGCGTGTCCCTCTTTGTAGGAATCAGAAGTTGGGAGGTATGGATAAAGTGTGTCAGACCAACAGACATTTTATCTAGAGGGCCCCATACACTACTGCAACGTGTCCATCTGACATGTCACAGGCGATCGCTGGCGATCACGCCGGCAGCCTCCCGGGCGGCAGGATCGCCCAAGATACATTGTATGCTGTCCTTTTGCATATGCTATATCTTGGGCGATCCTGGCCGATCCCAGCCACGCCTGCGGGGTCGGACCAGATTAAATGTGCAGCACATTCAATCTGGAGGATCTGATCCAATGCTCACTGGGCCGTGCATTGGATCAGATCGGATACACAGCCAAAATGGCCGATTTCACCCAATATATCGGGCCGAATGCCCGAACTGGGCTGAAATCGGGCATAATCGTTAGTGTAGTGTATGGGGCCCTTTACATCCTGACACCCTGCAGATATATCACAGTGATGGCCACACAATATCTGTGTTCTTCTGTTGGGGAGGAGACATTTCTCCCCTGTAAGGAAACAGGGGAAATATTGGTTGCTCAGGCAGGGGTGGCATACACTGGCTGATGCGACCCACTTGCAGCTTACAAACTATCATTATTTTATTATCCTTTATTTATATGGCGCCACAAGGGTTCCGCAGCACCCCATTACAGTACATAAACAAATAATCAAAACAGGAAAACAGCAACTTACAGTTGAAGACAATATAGGACAAGTACAGGTAAATAAACATAGCTACATCAGCAGATGACACTGGAATAAGTATCAGGTGGCAGAAGACTGCTGGATTTGGTGCAGTTGAAGATTATTAAAGTAAGAGAAAGGATAAACACATGAGGGACAGTTGGACAGATGGGTGATTTGTGGCAGGTCGCAGCTATACACACTATGCGATTATCTGCCCAATCCAATCGGACTAATAATTGTATGATTTATGCCCAGCAAATGTTATTCACTAAGACTTGAAGAGAGATAAAGTACCAGCCAATCAGCTCCTAAGGAATAGAGATTGTTTACTCCACTGGAGTAGGGACTGATGTGAACGACATCTCCATGATTATTATAACCAGTTAGTTATATAGTGCACACATATTCCGTAGCGCTTTTACAGAGACTATTTGGCCATTCACATCAATCCCTGCCCAAGTGGAGCTTACCATCTATTTTCCCTAGCACATGTACACACACACACATTCACGCTGGGGTAATTTTGCTGGGAGCCGATTAACCTCCCAATTTTGGATTGTGGGAGGAAACCCATGCAAGTATGGGGAGAATATACAAACTCCACACAGTTAGGACTAGAGATGAGCGGGTTCGGTTTCTCTGAATCCGAACCCGCACGAACTTCATGTTTTTTTTCACGGGTCCGAGCGACTCGGATCTTCCCGCCTTGCTCGGTTAACCCGAGCGCGCCCGAACGTCATCATGACGCTGTCGGATTCTCGCGAGGCTCGGATTCTATCGCGAGACTCGGATTCTATATAAGGAGCCGCGCGTCGCCGCCATTTTCACACGTGCATTGAGATTGATAGGGAGAGGACGTGGCTGGCGTCCTCTCCGTTTAGAATAGATTAGAGAGACACTTGATTTACTAATTTTGGGGAGCATTAGGAGTACTCAGTACAGTGCAGAGTTTTGCTGATAGTGACCACCAGTTTTATTTATAATCCATTCTCTGCCTGAAAAAAGCGATACACAGCACACAGTGACTCAGTCACATACCATATCTGTGTGCACTGCTCAGGCTCAGGCCAGTGTGCTGCATCATCTATTATCTATATATAATATTATATATATCTGATTATCTGTCTGACTGCTCAGCTCACACAGCTTATAATTGTGGGGGAGACTGGGGAGCACTACTGCAGTGCCAGTTATAGGTTATAGCAGGAGCCAGGAGTACATAATATATTATATAGTGAGTGACCACCAGACACACAGTGCAGTTTATTTAATATATCCGTTCTCTGCCTGAAAAAAGCGATACACACAGTGACTCAGTCAGTCACATACCATATCTGTGTGCACTGCTCAGGCTCAGGCCAGTGTGCTGCATCATCTATATATATTATATATCTGTCTGACTGCTCAGCTCACACAGCTTATAATTGTGGGGGAGACTGGGGAGCACTACTGCAGTGCCAGTTACAGGTTATAGCAGGAGCCAGGAGTACATAATATTATATTAAAACAGTGCACACTTTTGCTGCAGGAGTGCCACTGCCAGTGTGACTAGTGACCAGTGACCTGACCACCAGTATATATAATATTAGTAGTATACTATCTCTTTATCAACCAGTCTATATTAGCAGCAGACACAGTACAGTGCGGTAGTTCACGGCTGTGGCTACCTCTGTGTCGGCACTCGGCAGCCCGTCCATAATTGTATATACCACCTAACCGTGGTTTTTTTTTCTTTCTTTATACATACATACTAGTTACGAGTATACTATCTCTTTATCAACCAGTCTATATATTAGCAGCAGACACAGTACAGTGCGGTAGTTCACGGCTGTGGCTACCTCTGTGTCGGCACTCGGCAGCCCGTCCATAATTGTATATACCACCTAACCGTGGTTTTTTTTTCTTTCTTTATACATACATACTAGTTACGAGTATACTATCTCTTTATCAACCAGTCTATATATTAGCAGCAGACACAGTACAGTGCGGTAGTTCACGGCTGTGGCTACCTCTGTGTCGGCACTCGGCAGCCCGTCCATAATTGTATATACCACCTAACCGTGGTTTTTTTTTCTTTCTTTATACATACATACTAGTTACGAGTATACTATCTCTTTATCAACCAGTCTATATATTAGCAGCAGACACAGTACAGTGCGGTAGTTCACGGCTGTGGCTACCTCTGTGTCGGCACTCGGCAGCCCGTCCATAATTGTATATACCACCTAACCGTGGTTTTTTTTTCTTTCTTTATACATACATACTAGTTACGAGTATACTATCTCTTTATCAACCAGTCTATATATTAGCAGCAGACACAGTACAGTGCGGTAGTTCACGGCTGTGGCTACCTCTGTGTCGGCACTCGGCAGCCCGTCCATAATTGTATATACCACCTAACCGTGTTTTTTTTTTCTTTCTTTATACATACATACTAGTTACGAGTATACTATCTCTTTATCAACCAGTCTATATATTAGCAGCAGACACAGTACAGTGCGGTAGTTCACGGCTGTGGCTACCTCTGTGTCGGCACTCGGCAGCCCGTCCATAATTGTATATACCACCTAACCGTGTTTTTTTTTTCTTTCTTTATACATACATACTAGTTACGAGTATACTATCTCTTTATCAACCAGTCTATATATTAGCAGCAGACACAGTACAGTGCGGTAGTTCACGGCTGTGGCTACCTCTGTGTCGGCACTCGGCAGCCCGTCCATAATTGTATATACCACCTAACCGTGGTTTTTTTTTCTTTCTTTATACATACATACTAGTTACGAGTATACTATCTCTTTATCAACCAGTCTATATATTAGCAGCAGACACAGTACAGTGCGGTAGTTCACGGCTGTGGCTACCTCTGTGTCGGCACTCGGCAGCCCGTCCATAATTGTATATACCACCTAACCGTGGTTTTTTTTTCTTTCTTTATACATACATACTAGTTACGAGTATACTATCTCTTTATCAACCAGTCTATATATTAGCAGCAGACACAGTACAGTGCGGTAGTTCACGGCTGTGGCTACCTCTGTGTCGGCACTCGGCAGCCCGTCCATAATTGTATATACCACCTAACCGTGTTTTTTTTTTTCTTTCTTTATACATACATACTAGTTACGAGTATACTATCTCTTTATCAACCAGTCTATATATTAGCAGCAGACACAGTACAGTGCGGTAGTTCACGGCTGTGGCTACCTCTGTGTCGGCACTCGGCAGCCCGTCCATAATTGTATATACCACCTAACCGTGGTTTTTTTTTCTTTCTTTATACATACATACTAGTTACGAGTATACTATCTCTTTATCAACCAGTCTATATATTAGCAGCAGACACAGTACAGTGCGGTAGTTCACGGCTGTGGCTACCTCTGTGTCGGCACTCGGCAGCCCGTCCATAATTGTATATACCACCTAACCGTGGTTTTTTTTTCTTTCTTTATACATACATACTAGTTACGAGTATACTATCTCTTTATCAACCAGTCTATATATTAGCAGCAGACACAGTACAGTGCGGTAGTTCACGGCTGTGGCTACCTCTGTGTCGGCACTCGGCAGCCCGTCCATAATTGTATATACCACCTAACCGTGGTTTTTTTTTCTTTCTTTATACATACATACTAGTTACGAGTATACTATCTCTTTATCAACCAGTCTATATATTAGCAGCAGACACAGTACAGTTCGGTAGTTCACGGCTGTGGCTACCTCTGTGTCGGCACTAGGCAGCCCGTCCATAATTGTATATACCACCTAACCGTGGTTTTTTTTTCTTTCTTTATACATACATACTAGTTACGAGTATACTATCTCTTTATCAACCAGTCTATATATTAGCAGCAGACACAGTACAGTGCGGTAGTTCACGGCTGTGGCTACCTCTGTGTCGGCACTCGGCAGCCCGTCCATAATTGTATATACCACCTAACCGTGGTTTTTTTTTCTTTCTTTATACATACATACTAGTTACGGGTATACTATCTCTTTATCAACCAGTCTATATATTAGCAGCAGACACAGTACAGTGCGGTAGTTCACGGCTGTGGCTACCTCTGTGTCGGCACTCGGCAGCCCGTCCATAATTGTATATACCACCTAACCGTGGTTTTTTTTTCTTTCTTTATACATACATACTAGTTACGAGTATACTATCTCTTTATCAACCAGTCTATATATTAGCAGCAGACACAGTACAGTGCGGTAGTTCACGGCTGTGGCTACCTCTGTGTCGGCACTCGGCAGCCCGTCCATAATTGTATATACCACCTAACCGTGTTTTTTTTTTCTTTCTTCATGCATACATACTAGTTACGAGTATACTATCTCTTTATCAACCAGTCTATATATTAGCAGCAGACACAGTACAGTGCGGTAGTTCACGGCTGTGGCTACCTCTGTGTCGGCACTCGGCAGCCCGTCCATAATTGTATATACCACCTAACCGTGGTTTTTTTTTCTTTCTTTATACATACATACTAGTTACGAGTATACTATCTCTTTATCAACCAGTCTATATATTAGCAGCAGACACAGTACAGTGCGGTAGTTCACGGCTGTGGCTACCTCTGTGTCGGCACTCGGCAGCCCGTCCATAATTGTATATACCACCTAACCGTGGTTTTTTTTTCTTTCTTTATACATACATACTAGTTACGAGTATACTATCTCTTTATCAACCAGTCTATATATTAGCAGCAGACACAGTACAGTGCGGTAGTTCACGGCTGTGGCTACCTCTGTGTCGGCACTCGGCAGCCCGTCCATAATTGTATATACCACCTAACCGTGGTTTTTTTTTCTTTCTTTATACATACATACTAGTTACGAGTATACTATCTCTTTATCAACCAGTCTATATATTAGCAGCAGACACAGTACAGTGCGGTAGTTCACGGCTGTGGCTACCTCTGTGTCGGCACTCGGCAGCCCGTCCATAATTGTATACTAGTATCCAATCCATCCATCTCCATTGTTTACCTGAGGTGCCTTTTAGTTGTGCCTATTAAAATATGGAGAACAAAAATGTTGAGGTTCCAAAATTAGGGAAAGATCAAGATCCACTTCCACCTCGTGCTGAAGCTGCTGCCACTAGTCATGGCCGAGACGATGAAATGCCAGCAACGTCGTCTGCCAAGGCCGATGCCCAATGGCATAGTACAGAGCATGTCAAAACCAAAACACCAAATATCAGTAAAAAAAGGACTCCAAAACCTAAAATAAAATTGTCGGAGGAGAAGCGTAAACTTGCCAATATGCCATTTACCACACGGAGTGGCAAGGAACGGCTGAGGCCCTGGCCTATGTTCATGGCTAGTGGTTCAGCTTCACATGAGGATGGAAGCACTCAGCCTCTCGCTAGAAAACTGAAAAGACTCAAGCTGGCAAAAGCACCGCAAAGAACTGTGCGTTCTTTGAAATCCCAAATCCACAAGGAGAGTCCAATTGTGTCGGTTGCGATGCCTGACCTTCCCAACACTGGACGTGAAGAGCATGCGCCTTCCACCATTTGCACGTCCCCTGCAAGTGCTGGAAGGAGCACCCGCAGTCCAGTTCCTGATAGTCAGATTGAAGATGTCAGTGTTGAAGTACACCAGGATGAGGAGGATATGGGTGTTGCTGGCGCTGGGGAGGAAATTGACCAGGAGGATTCTGATGGTGAGGTGGTTTGTTTAAGTCAGGCACCCGGGGAGACACCTGTTGTCCGTGGGAGGAATAAAGCCGTTGACATGCCAGGTGAAAATACCAAAAAAATCAGCTCTTCGGTGTGGAGGTATTTCACCAGAAATGCGGACAACAGGTGTCAAGCCGTGTGTTCCCTTTGTCAAGCTGTAATAAGTAGGGGTAAGGACGTTAACCACCTCGGAACATCCTCCCTTATACGTCACCTGCAGCGCATTCATAATAAGTCAGTGACAAGTTCAAAAACTTTGGGTGACAGCGGAAGCAGTCCACTGACCAGTAAATCCCTTCCTCTTGTAACCAAGCTCACGCAAACCACCCCACCAACTCCCTCAGTGTCAATTTCCTCCTTCCCCAGGAATGCCAATAGTCCTGCAGGCCATGTCACTGGCAATTCTGACGAGTCCTCTCCTGCCTGGGATTCCTCCGATGCATCCTTGCGTGTAACGCCTACTGCTGCTGGCGCTGCTGTTGTTGCCGCTGGGAGTCGATGGTCATCCCAGAGGGGAAGTCGTAAGCCCACTTGTACTACTTCCAGTAAGCAATTGACTGTTCAACAGTCCTTTGCGAGGAAGATGAAATATCACAGCAGTCATCCTACTGCAAAGCGGATAACTGAGTCCTTGACAACTATGTTGGTGTTAGACGTGCGTCCGGTATCCGCCGTTAGTTCACAGGGAACTAGACAATTTATTGAGGCAGTGTGCCCCCGTTACCAAATACCATCTAGGTTCCACTTCTCTAGGCAGGCGATACCGAGAATGTACACGGACGTCAGAAAAAGACTCACCAGTGTCCTAAAAAATGCAGTTGTACCCAATGTCCACTTAACCACGGACATGTGGACAAGTGGAGCAGGGCAGGGTCAGGACTATATGACTGTGACAGCCCACTGGGTAGATGTATGGACTCCCGCCGCAAGAACAGCAGCGGCGGCACCAGTAGCAGCATCTCGCAAACGCCAACTCTTTCCTAGGCAGGCTACGCTTTGTATCACCGCTTTCCAGAATACGCACACAGCTGAAAACCTCTTACGGCAACTGAGGAAGATCATCGCGGAATGGCTTACCCCAATTGGACTCTCCTGTGGATTTGTGGCATCGGACAACGCCAGCAATATTGTGTGTGCATTAAATATGGGCAAATTCCAGCACGTCCCATGTTTTGCACATACCTTGAATTTGGTGGTGCAGAATTTTTTAAAAAACGACAGGGGCGTGCAAGAGATGCTGTCGGTGGCCAGAAAAATTGCGGGACACTTTCGGCGTACAGGCACCACGTACAGAAGACTGGAGCACCACCAAAAACTACTGAACCTGCCCTGCCATCATCTGAAGCAAGAAGTGGTAACGAGGTGGAATTCAACCCTCTATATGCTTCAGAGGTTGGAGGAGCAGCAAAAGGCCATTCAAGCCTATACAATTGAGCACGATATAGTAGGTTGAATGCACCTGTCTCAAGTGCAGTGGAGAATGATTTCAACGTTGTGCAAGGTTCTGATGCCCTTTGAACTTGCCACACGTGAAGTCAGTTCAGACACTGCCAGCCTGAGTCAGGTCATTCCCCTCATCAGGCTTTTGCAGAAGAAGCTGGAGGCATTGAAGAAGGAGCTAAAAGGGAGCGATTCCGCTAGGCATGTGGGACTTGTGGATGCAGCCCTTAATTCGCTTAACAAGGATTCACGGGTGGTCAATCTGTTGAAATCAGAGCACTACATTTTGGCCACCGTGCTCGATCCTAGATTTAAAGCCTACCTTGGATCTCTCTTTCCGGCAGACACAGGTCTGCTGGGGTTGAAAGACCTGCTGGTGACAAAATTGTCAAGTCAAGCGGAACGCGACCTGTCAACATCTCCTCCTTCACATTCTCCCGCAACTGGGGGTGCGAGGAAAAGGCTCAGAATTCCGAGCCCACCCGCTGGCGGTGATGCAGGGCAGTCTGGAGCGACTGCTGATGCTGACATCTGGTCCGGACTGAAGGACCTGACAACGATTACGGACATGTCGTCTACTGTCACTGCATATGATTCTCTCAACATTGATAGAATGGTGGAGGATTATATGAGTGACCGCATCCAAGTAGGCACGTCACACAGTCCGTACTTATACTGGCAGGAAAAAGAGGCAATTTGGAGGCCCTTGCACAAACTGGCTTTATTCTACCTAAGTTGCCCTCCCACAAGTGTGTACTCCGAAAGAGTGTTTAGTGCCGCCGCTCACCTTGTCAGCAATCGGCGTACGAGGTTACATCCAGAAAATGTGGAGAAGATGATGTTCATTAAAATGAATTATAATCAATTCCTCCGCAGAGACATTGACCAGCAGCAATTGCCTCCACAAAGTACACAGGGAGCTGAGATGGTGGATTCCAGTGGGGACGAATTGATAATCTGTGAGGAGGGGGATGTACACGGTGATATATCGGAGGGTGAAGATGAGGTGGACATCTTGCCTCTGTAGAGCCAGTTTGTGCAAGGAGAGATTAATTGCTTCTTTTTTGGGGGGGGTCCAAACCAACCCGTCATATCAGTCACAGTCGTGTGGCAGACCCTGTCACTGAAATGATGGGTTGGTTAAAGTGTGCATGTCCTGTTTTGTTTATACAACATAAGGGTGGGTGGGAGGGCCCAAGGACAATTCCATCTTGCACCTCTTTTTTCTTTTCTTTTTCTTTGCATCATGTGCTGATTGGGGAGGGTTTTTTGGAAGGGACATCCTGCGTGACACTGCAGTGCCACTCCTAGATGGGCCCGGTGTTTGTGTCGGCCACTAGGGTCGCTAATCTTACTCACACAGTCAGCTACCTCATTGCGCCTCTTTTTTTCTTTGCGTCATGTGCTGTTTGGGGAGGGTTTTTTGGAAGGGACATCCTGCGTGACACTGCAGTGCCACTCCTAGATGGGCCCGGTGTTTGTGTCGGCCACTAGGGTCGCTAATCTTACTCACACAGCTACCTCATTGCGCCTCTTTTTTTCTTTGCGTCATGTGCTGTTTGGGGAGGGTTTTTTGGAAGGGACATCCTGCGTGACACTGCAGTGCCACTCCTAGATGGGCCCGGTGTTTGTGTCGGCCACTAGGGTCGCTAATCTTACTCACACAGCTACCTCATTGCGCCTCTTTTTTTCTTTGCGTCATGTGCTGTTTGGGGAGGGTTTTTTGGAAGGGCCATCCTGCGTGACACTGCAGTGCCACTCCTAGATGGGCCCGGTGTTTGTGTCGGCCACTAGGGTCGCTAATCTTACTCACACAGCTACCTCATTGCGCCTCTTTTTTTCTTTGCGTCATGTGCTGTTTGGGGAGGGTTTTTTGGAAGGGACATCCTGCGTGACACTGCAGTGCCACTCCTAGATGGGCCCGGTGTTTGTGTCGGCCACTAGGGTCGCTAATCTTACTCACACAGCTACCTCATTGCGCCTCTTTTTTTCTTTGCGTCATGTGCTGTTTGGGGAGGGTTTTTTGGAAGGGACATCCTGCGTGACACTGCAGTGCCACTCCTAGATGGGCCCGGTGTTTGTGTCGGCCACTAGGGTCGCTAATCTTACTCACACAGCTACCTCATTGCGCCTCTTTTTTTCTTTGCGTCATGTGCTGTTTGGGGAGGGTTTTTTGGAAGGGACATCCTGCGTGACACTGCAGTGCCACTCCTAGATGGGCCCGGTGTTTGTGTCGGCCACTAGGGTCGCTAATCTTACTCACACAGCTACCTCATTGCGCCTCTTTTTTTCTTTGCGTCATGTGCTGTTTGGGGAGGGTTTTTTGGAAGGGACATCCTGCGTGACACTGCAGTGCCACTCCTAGATGGGCCCGGTGTTTGTGTCGGCCACTAGGGTCGCTAATCTTACTCACACAGCTACCTCATTGCGCCTCTTTTTTTCTTTGCGTCATGTGCTGTTTGGGGAGGGTTTTTTGGAAGGGACATCCTGTGTGACACTGCAGTGCCACTCCTAGATGGGCCCGGTGTTTGTGTCGGCCACTAGGGTCGCTAATCTTACTCACACAGCTACCTCATTGCGCCTCTTTTTTTCTTTGCGTCATGTGCTGTTTGGGGAGGGTTTTTTGGAAGGGACATCCTGCGTGACACTGCAGTGCCACTCCTAGATGGGCCCGGTGTTTGTGTCGGCCACTAGGGTCGCTAATCTTACTCACACAGCTACCTCATTGCGCCTCTTTTTTTCTTTGCGTCATGTGCTGTTTGGGGAGGGTTTTTTGGAAGGGACATCCTGCGTGACACTGCAGTGCCACTCCTAGATGGGCCCGGTGTTTGTGTCGGCCACTAGGGTCGCTTATCTTACTCACACAGCGACCTCGGTGCAAATTTTAGGACTAAAAATAATATTGTGAGGTGTGAGGTATTCAGAATAGACTGAAAATGAGTGTAAATTATGGTTTTTGAGGTTAATAATACTTTGGGATCAAAATGACCCCCAAATTCTATGATTTAAGCTGTTTTTTAGTGTTTTTTGAAAAAAACACCCGAATCCAAAACACACCCGAATCCGACAAAAAAAATTCGGTGAGGTTTTGCCAAAACGCGTTCGAACCCAAAACACGGCCGCGGAACCGAACCCAAAACCAAAACACAAAACCCGAAAAATTTCAGGCGCTCATCTCTAGTTAGGACCATGGTGGGAATCAAACCCATGACCTCAGTGCTATGAGGCAGTAATGCTAACCATTACACCATCCGTGCTGCCCATACGTATGCTCCATAGATATAACTGTTAATAAATAACTGTTAATAAATAAAGGTATTTGCCGATGGTGATCATGCATAGTGTAATGAGATTGTAATATGCTAACTCAGAAGACTAGTGATTGTACCACCTACAGTGCGCATCTGGAAAGTATTTATAGCGCTTCACTTTTTCCACATTTTGATATGTTACAGCCTTATTACAAAATGGAATAAATACATTTTTTCCCTCAAAATTCTACAAACAATGGGGGTCAATCCGAGTTGATCGCTCGTTGCCATTTTTCGCAGCACAGCGAACAGGTTACTACTGCGCATGTGTATGCACCGCAATGCAGATCGTTGCTGAGCGATGGATTTAACGAAGAATCCATTCGCACAGCCGATCGCAATGAGATTGACAGGAAGAGGGCTTTTGTGGGCGTCAACTGACTGTTTTCTGGGAGTGGTGCGGCGAACGCAGGCGTGCCTAGGCGTTTGGAGGGTGGATGTCTGACGTCAATTCCTGGACCTGCAACGCTGGATTCATCACACAGGGTAAGTTAAGTAACTCTTACCCTGGTCTTGTTTTACACAAAACTTTTTTTGCATAGCAGGGCTACACAAGCGATCGCAGCCTTGCTATGCAAAAATACACTCCCCCATAGGCAGCGTCTAGTTGATTGCACGGGCTGCAAAAAGTTGCAGCGTGCGATCAACTCGGAATGACCCCCAATACCCCATAATGATAACGTGAAAAAAGTTTTTTGAGATTTTTGCAAATTTATTAAAAATAAAAAACTAAGAAATCACATGTACATAAGTATTCGCAGCCTTTGCTCAATACTTTGCTGATGCACGTTTGGCAGCAATTACAGCCTCAAGTCTTTTTGAATATGATGCCACAAGCTTGGCACACCTATCTTTGGGCAGTTTCGCCCATTCCTCTTTGCAACACCTCTCAAGCTCCATTAGGTTGGATGGGAAGCATCGGTGCACAGCCATTTTCAGATCTCTCCAGAGATGTTCAATCGATTCAAGTCTGGGATCTGACTGGGCCACTCAAGGACATTCACAGAGTTGTCCTGAAGCCACTCTTTTGATATCTTGGCTGTGTGCTTAGGGTCGTTGTCCTGCTGAAAAAGGAATCGTTGCCCCAGTCTGAGGTCAAGAGCGCTCTGGAGCAGGTTTCCATCCAGGATATCTCTGTACATTGCTGCATTCATCTTTCCCTCTATCCTGACTAGTATCCCAGTTCCTGCCGCTGAAAAACATCCCCACAGCATGATGCTGCCACCACTATGCTTCACTATAGGGATGGTATTGGCCTAGTGATGAGCAGTGCCTGGTTTCCTTCAAACATGACACCTGGCATTCATGCCAAAAAGTTCAATCTTTGTCTCATGAGACCAGAGAATTTTGTTTCTCATGGTCTGAGATTCCTTCAGGTGCATTTTGGCAAACTCCAGGCGGGCTGCCATGTGCTGTTTACTAGGGAGTGGCTTCCGTCTGGCCACTCTACCATACAGGCCTGATTGGTGGATTGCTGCAGAGATGGTTGTCCTTTTTGAAGGTTCTCCTCTCTCCACAGAGAAATGCTGTAACTCTGACAGAGTGACCATTGGGTTCTTGGTCACATACCTGGCTAGGGCTCTTCTCCCCCCGATTGCTCAGTTTAGATGGCCGGCCAGCTCTAGGAAGAGACCTAGTGTTTCCAAACTTCTTCCATTTACGGATGATGGAGGCCACTGTGCTCATTTAGATCTTCAAAGCAGCAGATATTTTTCTGTACCCTTCCCCAGATTTGTGCCTCAAGACAATCCTGTCTTGGAGGTCTACAGACAGTTCCTTTGACTACATGCTTGGTTGGTGCAGACATGCACTGTTAAATGTAGGACCTTATATAGACAGGTGTGTGCCTTTCCAAATCATGTCCAATCAACTGAATTTACCACAGGTGGAATCTAATTAAGCTGTAGAAACATCTCAAGGATGTACAGTGGAAACAGGACGCACCTGAGCTCAATTTTGAGCTTCAGGCTGTGAATACTTATGTACATGTGATTTCTTAGTTTTAAGAACACATCAGCTGCTCAGAAAAGAGTAAACTCCATTGACAACTGTGATCCTCCAGCACAGGAACTCCTGTTTGTCCACAGCGAACACTTTCAATTGATGTCTATGCTGAGCTGTCCAGGAGCTTGCTGCCCCTTATGTAAAAGTGTTGAGCTACAGGCCATTGTGAGATGATAAACTACTTTAAAATAATGACTTTTCTTTTAATTGGGGAGGGGGGGGGGGGGGGTAAATTCTGACTGTTGAACTATTTCATAACAAATGTGTCTCGTGCAGGATGTCGATAGCAAATAAGACATTGTGGAAGAAAAGACATGTTATTGGTGTGGAAAGAAATTATTTGGGACATTTCTGTGGCAATACTTTGATAATGAAGTGGTCCATCTATGTCATCTATTCCTGCTAATAATTAACTAATTTCTCCATATGCATGGTCTATAAGTAAAATCACAATCTCTGATCATAATGTCTTATAAGATCTACCCCTGATGAAGTCTCGACTGGAGCTGAAATGCGTTGGGTTTTTATTGTTAATTCTGACTCCGAGAACTTACTAATTAAGAAACAGAAGGAGGAGATTTGATCATACGAACATTGCAGCCTTTTGGACTTTGTTTTACTTTTTATTGTACCAACCAAATGTATGTTTTTTTATAAGAAGTTTTTTTATAAGAATGTTTGTCAAATAAATGTGTTTGATTGGAACATTTGTGCACAATTTTAGATAATGTTAGACATACATTATAAATTCCCAGCAGCAGGACTGGGGTTTCAATAGGCTTGGCCATAATTACACCCACCCTTGTGTGGCGCTCTCCCACTATTGTTTATTATATATATTCATACGTAGAACCACCCCTTCTCAAATCCTGTACTTGCCCAGTGGCCATGTGTCCCATAGCAGCTGCACTCCCTGCACCCATGGTAGCTATGCCCTTGGACTCACAGACACAGGCATAGGAGGCCATAGTGAGTTGGAGAAACCACCTGTCATAGGAATGGTGCAAATTTTTATGTGGTATGTCACATATAGTATAATAAAGGGAGGCAAATAAAATTTGTAATCTCCTGTGTCCACAGTTTTTCTTTTGCGTAGTGGTAGTGGTGGGGACCAATGCATGCCTATAAGTCGCATGCTATTACATTTACCCCCTAATGTCTCTCTATAGTGGTACCAGAGATCCAAAAGAGGAACAATAAGGTAATGTATATTAGAGACATCATCCAAATCCATATTGAGAAGAAATCTCGCTTACAGTATGCTCATCACTTTTGCACAATAACAAAGCTAGTATTTCTAGAGAACGATACAACTGTCTACAGTAGTAAATTATTTTCAGTCAAATTTTAATCTGTTGACTATGGGGCTAATTCAGTACGGATCGCAAGTCGCGATTCGTACGGAATTATTGCGGGGGTGCCGTGGGCGCATGAGCAGCGGGCCCTATTGCGCATGCGTTGCCGCCCCCCTCCCGCCCTGCGACAGCCTCTGCCTGATTGACAGGCGGTCGCGGGGCGGCAACGCTCCGTTTTCAGGGAGGAAACAGAACATTGCGGGGGCGGGGCAACCAGAACGGTGGGTTGTGCGTCGCGAAGGGGGCGTGTCAGGGGCACGGTCACAGCTGCTGCGTGATGTCACATGCAGCCGTTGCGACAGGTAAAATGGCGCAGGGCCTCCTGTGGCCGCAGCTAAGCTGCGCCGGCAGGAGTCAACCTTAGGCAAACGCAATTTCTGCTTGTAGCAGGGGATGAGGTGCCAGTCAGCATGCTGGGCGGCCTTGCCCAGCGCTGGGTGGCCCCCAGCATGCGTGCAAAAGGATAGCAAATTCTGCTGATTAGCAGAATTTGCTATCATTACTGAATTGGCCCCTATGTCAAGTTCTGTGTGCATACCTACAAATGCAAGTATCCCTCTGGCCATTTGAAGTACTGTACTTAAGGGTAGGTAAATTATAGCTCCAGTCAGGGGTGTAGCTAGTATGTTTTGGGCCCCATAGCAGCATTTTTAAGGGGCCCCTGTCCCAGTGCTTCTAGAGAGACAGCTCTCTGCAGCAGTTGTTAATTTTATGTCCTATAGAATATATGCCCTATATCAGGGCTGGCCAAACCAGTGCTCGAGATCTACCAACAGTACACATTTTCCAGACCACCTAGCTGGTGCACAGGTGTAGTCATTACTAATTAAGATGTGCTGCATTCATTCCTAACTGACAATTCTACAGATCTCCAGGAGGCTTGGAAAACATGAACTGTTGGTAGATCTCGAGGACCGGTTTGGCCAGCCCTGCCCTATATTTTATGAACCATAGTAGTGCCCTAGTTCACGTTATACCACATTGTAGGGCTGCCAGTACACATTATGCAACACAGTATACCAAATTCACATTATGACACAGTGTCCCCAGTTAATATTATGTCACATTACAGAGTCCCCAGCAGTGGCGTTTCTAGAGGCGGGTGAGCCGTGCAATCGCACGGGGTGCCCGCCGTGGCACTTTGTGGCTCCTTCTGCTCCCCCTCCTCCCTCTTCTATAGTACTCCACTCGGGAGGCAGAGTTTGGCGGAATGACGCAGTTGTGTCGGGACGTCACAACGCAACTGCGTAATTCCGCAAAACTCCACCCCCCGAGCAGAGTACTATAGGCATGAGAAGGGGGAACAGAATTTCAGCAGCTTCCTTGACAACAAGCATTACCCTTGGCAATCAGCATTACCTATACACCCTTGACCACGAGCATTACCCATACATCCTTGACAATGAGCACTACTCTTGGCAACGAGCATGGATCCCAGCGCATAAAAACCCTGGCAATGGGCATGAAGACCCAGCACGTGAAACCCCTGGCAACTAGCATGACACCCAGCACGTGAAACCCCTGACAACGAGCGTGACACCCAGCGCATGAAACCCCTGACAACGAGAGTGACACCCAGCACATAAAACCCCTGGCAATGAGCAGGTAATTTAAAAGTAATTAGAAGCTTTACTGCAGGGCATAATGTATCACAGGCATTGCGATGTCTGGCATTATATGGTGCAGAGGGCATAATATGGGGCAAGGGTCATTACTGTGTGGGGCTTAACATGGTGGAATGTTTTGTTTTTTTCCTGTGGTGGCCTGGTCTGTTGTTGCAGGGTCAAAAACTGTGCTGTAAGGTAGCCTTTTCCTGAGAGACCACGCCCAAATTAGCGAGACCATGTCCATTTTAATGAGGCCATGCCCCATTATCCTAGTTTTTTTTAAATGTCTATACGGGGATGCATTTTTTTAATGCTCGCACTGGGAGCCAAATTGTCTAGAAACAGCCCTGGTCCACAGTAAGAAGTTCAGATTATTTCTAATAAATATTTAAAATGCCAGCGTTAATATATGCTGCGGACGCAAGGCACATCTTATTACCATATATGATAAGTGCGCTGTACTACGCAAGCACTACATCCCTTAAGAGAAAACAAGTACTCGCACTCATTGTTGGCTGAGGTCCAACGCTCAGAGATGTATATATTTGATATTAAAAGGGTATGCATACAATTTAACACATGTACAGTATATATATGGTTACAGAGTTACAATTACACAAGAAGCAGTTGTAGTTACATTAAAGATCAATTACAGCCACAGCCAGCATACTTTACCCTGTCCCTCAATGCACAGTCCTCTCCATCTTTGAATCTTCCTCAACAGCAACTAAACAGAACAGCAAACAAAACTTCTTGGGTGAGGGGAAATACCTATATACTGTGTATTGTGGGAAGTACATGTCTGGGACTGAGTCTTCTGTTATTGGTCCAGGGGAGGGTGATCTCTCATTCATGATGTGTTATTGGTCAGTTCATATGCAAGCAACGTCCAGCCTTGAAGATGACATCATAGGGGTTAGCCACTGGTTTCTTTCTGCACACATGCTGTCTTTCAGGAGATTCTTTTGTTCACTTTAGAATGTGGCTTCATATTCATACATTTAATCATAACCAATCGTTGCAATGTGCTACAATCTTCCCACAGCTATCAAATAAACACACTTATACCCCTGATTATTTTGACACCAAGCATGACTTGTTTATCTTGTTCCGTTCCAATAGTACATATATATCTGATGTTAAACTCTATTATATAAATACATTATAACAGTGCCGCAACTAGGTATTTTAGTGCTGTGTGCAAGAAACGGCATTGGCGCCCCCCACGCAAGATAGGGGCAGTGCACGCCGCAGGCGTGCAAAAAATATATAGGGTCGTGGCTTCATGGGGAATGGGCGTGGCCACAAAATAATACCAATTCATACTACGGTGCATAGTAGTCTCCATTATTCAAATTACGCTGCACAGTAGCGCCACTAAACCAGGTAGAGCCCCATTTTACACATTACAGCAGAAAGCACCCCTTTTTACACATTACGGCAGATACAGCGTCCCCTTTTTACACATTACGACAGACAGTGTCCCCCTTTTTACACATTACGGCAGAAGGCGTCCCCCTTTATACACATTACGGCAGACAGCGCCCCCTTTTTTACACATTACGGCAGACAGCGACCCTTTTTACACATTACGACAGACAGCGTCCCCCTTATTACACATTACGGCAGACAGCGTCCCCCTTTTTACACATTGCGGCAGACAGCGTTCCTCTTTTTACACATTACGGCAGACAGCGTCCCCCTTATTACATATTACGGCAGACAGCATCCCCCTTATTACACATTACAGCATCGCCCTTTTTTACACATTACGGCAGACAGCGTCCCCCTATTTACACATTACGGCAGACAGCGTCCCCTTTTTACACATTACGGCAGCCAGTGTCCCCCTTTTTACACATTACGGCAGACAGCGTCCCCTTTTTTACACATTACGGCAGACAGCGACCCCTTTTTACACATTACGGCAGACAGCGTCCCCCTTATTACACATTACGGCAGACAGCGTCCCCCTTTTTACACATTGCGGCAGACAGCGTCCCCCTTTTTACACATTACAGCAGACAGCGTCCCCCTTATTACACATTACGGCAGACAGCGTCCCCCTTATTACACATTACGGCAGACAGCGTCCCCCTTTTTACACATTACAGCAGGCAGCGTCCCCTTTTTACACATTATGTCAGACAGCATCCCCTTGTTTACACATTACGGCAGACAGCGTCCCCCTTATTACACATTACGGCAGACAGCGTCCCCCTTTTTACACATTGCGGCAGACAGCGTTCCCCTTTTTACACATTACGGCAGACAACGTCCCCCTTATTACATATTACGGCAGACAGCATCCCCCTTATTACACATTACAGCATCGCCCTTTTTTACACATTACGGCAGACAGCGTCCCCCTATTTACACATTACGGCAGACAGCGTCCCCTTTTTACACATTACGGCAGCCAGTGTCCCCCTTTTTACACATTACGGCAGACAGCGTCCCCTTTTTTACACATTACGGCAGCCAGTGTCCCCCTTTTTTACACATTACGGCAGACAGCGTCCCCTTTTTTACACATTACGGCAGACAGCGACCCCTTTTTACACATTACGGCAGACAGCGTCCCCCTTATTACACATTACGGCAGACAGCGTCCCCCTTTTTACACATTGCGGCAGACAGCGTCCCCCTTTTTACACATTACAGCAGACAGCGTCCCCCTTATTACACATTACGGCAGACAGCGTCCCCCTTATTACACATTACGGCAGACAGCGTCCCCCTTTTTACACATTACAGCAGGCAGCGTCCCCTTTTTACACATTATGTCAGACAGCGTCCCCTTGTTTACACATTACGGCAGACAGCGTCCCCCTTATTACACATTACGGCAGACAGCGTCCCCCTTTTTACACATTGCGGCAGACAGCGTTCCCCTTTTTACACATTACGGCAGACAACGTCCCCCTTATTACATATTACGGCAGACAGCATCCCCCTTATTACACATTACAGCATCGCCCTTTTTTACACATTACGGCAGACAGCGTCCCCCTATTTACACATTACGGCAGACAGCGTCCCCTTTTTACACATTACGGCAGCCAGTGTCCCCCTTTTTACACATTACGGCAGACAGCGTCCCCTTTTTTACACATTACGGCAGACAGCGACCCCTTTTTACACATTACGGCAGACAGCGTCCCCCTTATTACACATTACGGCAGACAGCGTCCCCTTTTTACACGTTGCGGCAGACAGCGTCCCCCTTTTTACACATTGCGGCAGACACCGTCCCCCTTTTTACACATTACAGCAGACAGCGTCCCCCTTATTACACATTACGGCAGACAGCGTCCCCCTTTTTACACATTACAGCAGCCAGTGTCCCCCTTTTTACACATTACGGCAGACAGCGTCGCCCTTTTTACACATTACGGCAGACAGCGTCCCCCTTTTTACACATTACAGCAGCCAGTGTCCCCCTTTTTACACATTACGGTAGACACAAGAGAGAGAGAGAAAGAGAGAGAGAGAAAGAAAGAGAGAGATACTTACCATTTCTCCCCGCTGGCAGTCAGGCTCCTCGTGCTGGCAGATGATCAGATCCCTCGGTGCAGGCAGCAGAGAAGGAGGAGGGAGGAGGACTGGTGCTGCAGCAGCGCTATGTCATTGGTAGTAGCGCTGCCGCAGCAGCCCCCTCTCCTTCCGCATTGGCTGCCCGCCGCTGAGAATGCTGGGATGAAGGTACCGCATCCCAGCATTCACAGCAGCGCCAGGCAGCCAATACGGAAGGAGAGAGGACTGCTGCAGTGGCGCTACTACCAATTACATAGCGCTGCTCTGGCTCCAGTCCCCCTCCGCCCCTCCTCCTTCCCTGCCTCCGGCGCTGCTGCTCTCCTCCAGTGCGGCGCACAGACAGTGTCCCCCTTTTTACACATTACGGCAGAAGGCGTCCCCCTTTATACACATTACAGCAGGCAGCGTCCCCTTTTTACACATTATGTCAGACAGCGTCCCCTTGTTTACACATTACGGCAGACAGCGTCCCCCTTATTACACATTACGGCAGACAGCGTCCCCCTTTTTACACATTGCGGCAGACAGCGTTCCCCTTTTTACACATTACGGCAGACAACGTCCCCCTTATTACATATTACGGCAGACAGCATCCCCCTTATTACACATTACAGCATCGCCCTTTTTTACACATTACGGCAGACAGCGTCCCCCTATTTACACATTACGGCAGACAGCGTCCCCTTTTTACACATTACGGCAGCCAGTGTCCCCCTTTTTACACATTACGGCAGACAGCGTCCCCTTTTTTACACATTACGGCAGACAGCGACCCCTTTTTACACATTACGGCAGACAGCGTCCCCCTTATTACACATTACGGCAGACAGCGTCCCCTTTTTACACGTTGCGGCAGACAGCGTCCCCCTTTTTACACATTGCGGCAGACACCGTCCCCCTTTTTACACATTACAGCAGACAGCGTCTCCCTTATTACACATTACGGCAGACAGCGTCCCCCTTATTACACATTACGGCAGACAGCGTCGCCCTTTTTACACATTACGGCAGACAGCGTCCCCCTTTTTACACATTACAGCAGCCAGTGTCCCCCTTTTTACACATTACGGTAGACACAAGAGAGAGAGAGAAAGAGAGAGAGAGAAAGAGAGAGATACTTACCATTTCTCCCCGCTGGCAGTCAGGCTCCTCGTGCTGGCAGATGATCAGATCCCTCGGTGCAGGCAGCAGAGAAGGAGGAGGGAGGAGGACTGGTGCTGCAGCAGCGCTATGTCATTGGTAGTAGCGCTGCCGCAGCAGCCCCCTCTCCTTCCGCATTGGCTGCCCGCCGCTGAGAATGCTGGGATGAAGGTACCGCATCCCAGCATTCACAGCAGCGCCAGGCAGCCAATACGGAAGGAGAGAGGACTGCTGCAGTGGCGCTACTACCAATTACATAGCGCTGCTCTGGCTCCAGTCCCCCTCCGCCCCTCCTCCTTCCCTGCCTCCGGCGCTGCTGCTCTCCTCCAGTGCGGCGCACGGCACACAACAGACGGCATGTAATGAGTCAATTTGACTCATTACAAGCCGCTGGCCGTGCACCCTCAGGATAACTGCGCTGTGTTTCAGGCACACCTGGCACACAGGTAGTTACGGCGCTGCATTATAATGTCTGGTGCTTGACATGTTTAATTTATGTGTTGTATGAAATATGTGTTCACTATATCTTTGTGGCTTGTCTGTGTGAATGCATATGCTACCATATATAGCTGTGCACGCTGCGTATATGCGCACGCACATCGACCCACCTGTTTGGAGTTTGTATTTGGTGTGTATGTAATATTTTTGACTTCGACATTCCACCCTTTGTCAGTAGACAATAACTGTCATAACTGACACACTAAACATAATTCCAAAAAAAAAATTCAAACAATAATCGGTGACCTAGACACACGTATGTGTTCATTTCGCAAATCAGACATTGACTATATTTGGGGAAGACAGGGAGGAGGACAAGACATCCTCTATATGCACTCGGCGGTCACGGGACCACTGGTTGGGTGTGGCATGACATTCAACCTATAGAGTATGCTGGGACAGTGCTATGGCCTATGATGTCTGATTTGAACGAACGTTGCACACATACATGTACCTACGTCTTTGTACACTGATGTTCGGATTCGATAGAGGTTTTGCTGGGTAGAGGGAGAAAACACAAACAAATCGTGAAAGAGACATATAAAATTTTCATGGTATATATTCCTATCACTCCCTGGACATTGTTTCCATTTCTGGATCGTATGCTAGGCCTGTTTCATCATTGAACAAGGGTTATTATTTCAGGTAGTGTCCTTCCTAGATAACATAAACCTTCGGAGTTCGGGGAGAGCCATTCATAAACTTTTCTTCCACATATATTAATGAGCTCTTTATCTGCTATGTGTGAATAAGCCATTGTCTGATTATTCCTGATTACCTCCCAATTTCCTGAAATTGGTGAGATTTAAACATACCAGGGATTTATCTATGGTACTGGTGGATCTTAAGACTAGGGAGTCTAGTTATATTATATTCCTTGTCCACCAGTCCCCCCCCCCCCCTCCGTGTAATTCAAGCACCTCAGCTAACTCTAAATAATATGGCACCAATCCTGCATTATTTTGTCTTAGAGATACCTGTGAGCACATCCATCATTCCGTTTGGTTTAATACCGTACCCACTAGTAAGTGGTAATCACTCAAGAGATGTCTGTCAAATGCTGCCTTATTGCTAGACTGACATCTCCGGATGCACTCATCTTCAATTATAGGGTCACAATAACTACAAAATACAGTATTCCTCAGACAATAGCCTATCACGTTACCTCCAAACTCCGTAACTACTAGACCTTTGATTTTCTCATAGGCTGATCCTGGGATCCTATAAAGACATCACTCCTTTCTCCAGAAACAGTTCCAGTCCCACACTCGACTCCTCATGAAAACCTCACAAAAATAGAATGTCCTGAAAAAAAAAATGTTTGTCAATGGGAAAAAAGAACAATAGAACAAAACAAATCTTGCCCATAGCAAATCCATTCCAACAACTGGTCTTTCTGTAATCCTTTAGTATGCTCAGGTAGTGTTCAACAGTGCCGCCTCTCAGTCTTCACGGAACAGACTCTCGGGTGATACTTCTGTGACCTCACTCCCTTTACGAGTTCCTTCTGGACTACCAACTTTCCTGCGATGGGAATTCATGGACCCGAGTCTCTCTCTCTCGGCTACTTTCACTGGGATCGTGCTGTCAACAAAACTTGGTACGGTCCTTCCCACCTGTCTATTAGGCAACCTGAGCGTAAGAACAATCACACAGTCTCTTGGTTCACAATCAAGACAGTTAGTAGTTGGCATATCAGGAATCAACAGTGTCAAGTTCTTTTGTTAAGTTCTCAAATGCTGGCTCATCTCGATAATTTACTGTACTGTCACCTCATTGGTGTATTTCTGATCATGGTGCAGATCGATCATGACACAAGGTTGTCTTCCAAAAAAAAGCAAAAAAAACCAGAACAACACAAAAATTTCAAAGAGGGTGATTCGTTAAGTGGGGATCTGGGAGTGACCACAATAGTCCAGTTTCAAGCTATAAGTTTGCTCCTACTCCTAAGGATACCATATCTACACACAATTTTCTGCACAATTTTCTTTGCAGTAAACACAGCAGCATCCGTGGCGGCAGGAAATGTCTCTACCCAGTTTGAGAAAACATCAGTGTACACCAATACATATTTCAAATTCCTACAGGGTGTTAACTGTACAAAGTCCGAAATGTCTCTACCCAGTTTGAGAAAACATCAGTGTACACCAATACATATTTCAAATTCCTACAGGGTGTTAACTGTACAAAGTTGATTTGTATTACCTGAAAAGGTCAGTCTGCAGGAGTATGGGATGGCTCTGTTGGTGCTACCTTACTAAATGTTCTTCCTCATGCAAGTAAGACAGATCATTGCTTTCCTGCTTGCCTGAGAAGAGAACCCTGGTGCACGCCAGTAAGCTCTTACCAATTTGCACATATCTTCTGTACCCTAGGTGAGTCAGACCATGTGCCGCCTGAGCTAGGCTTGGGAGATACGTCCTGGGGGCCACTGGCTTACCTTGTCCATCTCTCCAGAGTCCTGAGGACTCCAGACCATACCCCTTCACCTTCCAGACCTCCTTTTCCTGTAGGGAACACAAATTTGCATCTCAATTTAACTGTTGTGTGTTTGCAAATGTAGAGTACAATGAGCATAACTCAAAAAAAAAGAAAAAAACATCTCTAGGGAAAAAGAGAAAAAATATATATCAGGTCTGCGTTCACTAACGGGCTGTCACTTATGTCTGGTCTTGTAGTAAAGGCCTGATTCAGATATTCAATACCATCATACATATCAGTGTCTATACAAAATTTTCCTTCACCAGTATAATTTCTGACAATGCTAAATTCCTTTGTCGTATAAACAACCCTTTATGAAGCTAAGAACACTGTACGCTGTTTACTTAAGAAGTACCGTAATGGTACGCTAGTTGCGTAACGATCGCTCAGCCGTAGGCGAGACGCTCAAGCGTCACGTTCACTCACGGCCCAGGGATCACAGGACACGTTATTGGTTATGTCTAGGGTAATGATTCGCTATGGCGTAGCTTACGCTCGAGACCACGAGGAGGTCACCAGCGATGTAGACGCTCACAACACTATACCTTTATGATAAAACCTTATACCAATGAAATACACTGAATACCTTAATGTGAGTACAGGGTGTAAGTGCAACCTTGTGTAACCTGACTAACTACAAAGCTGCTTGAGCGTCACCGACGCTCAAGTGAACACTTAACACTATAGGAAATACACAGATGCTGGTTTAGGTTCCAAAGCCTATTAACTGTATTATATCTAATATACTTGTAAAAAGGGGATAACAGTACAAATGATACACTACAATATAACAGAGACTTCCTAACCACAGAACTAAACAATAAATACAAAAGGACAATACTACTCTGACCTAAATGAAATACAATACAATACTATCTAATACAATACAATACTAGCCTAGTCTAGGGGAGATATGAGAGAACAGACCAGAGAGAGAGAGAGAGAGAGAGATGAGATGAGAGAAATTGGCTCACAGAAAGACAATGATTACGGAGAGAAACTTACGCACAAAGGGTATGATCGCCTGCGCCTCGATATCCAGCTCCCGGCTATCAGCAGATAACCGTTGATGAGAGAGTGAGAGCTGGATGTGGTCGGCCTGCCTATTTATGCCCCACACACAATGCAATCTCCTGGTCCTACAATCCCATTGTCCATTGGCCGAAGGAATTCGGCCCTGTATCATAACAAAAGGTCATAGGGTGATTCATACAGGTGGGCTGTGACGATTTCCAACAGCTCAGGTGGGTGGGAAACTGGGTTTCCCGCCGCATACCTGAGTATGTGTAATTAATAGAAATGGACATAAACTTCTTATGTTCATAACTATTCGCACGAGCGATTAATACGCTCCAAACCAACACCGGAATATTGCTAATTAAATACTCTTCCGATGGGTACCAAACACTGCTGTGTGATTCCTGTTAGACCCTTTGTACGATATAAAGAGGGATTCCTCAGCTCTGGGACATTGTATTTTAACCAAACTTTCAGAATCTATCAAAGGGACCATGATCTATAAACTACATTAATTGTGAACATTTGTAACGAATGAGTCGCACGCTACGACTACATAAACTCTACCGTAAATACGCATACCGCGCCTGCGAGTGCACGTTATTGCGGGTATGCGAATCCACGGGAGAGCGCATGCACGCGCAGCGCGGACCAGTGTGCGGTGCAAATATGGCAACGTGCATTGAGACATTTTTCTGACTTTGACAGTCCACCCTTTGGCAGTCAATAATAACTGCCACAAAACATTTAAGGAGAAAAATGTAAGTCAGGGGTTAATTGATTTCCATGGTTGGGTAGGGGAGGAGAGAGGAGAAGGTGTGAAGAGGGTATGACCTAGTGAGAAAGCAGAAGCATGTGTGTATGAGTCCATGTTTGGAGGGTCATGTATCATCGTGCCGTACGTGTGGTAAATCAAGCTTCGAGGTATTGCGAAGTATACATTTGAATTCCTTCTTATCCTGTGGTACAGGTCTGTGGATGGGCTGTCAAACTTTACCGAGCTCATTTCGGCTGTGGTTGTAACAAAATGGGGATGCACATTTTAGTTGATGATACATGAATGGGGGAGGTATGTGGTTGCTGATATCTGTGCCTGAATTCCCTATCGTCTATGTGTGTCGTTACCTGAGGGTTGTAGAGATGAAGATAAAGAACACTTACGAAAAATGCAATGATATTCTATGTCAGGGAAATGTACATCTGTCGTCGAAGTTGTGTTCGGTATCTGTTGAGAGTCGTCTTCTTTGCGCTGTTTTGCTCCTTAGGCATGAGCAACAAGCTTTGTCAGTGCCATCAGATTTACAAAAATGTTGGGCTAGCGTGAGTTTAAAAATACTAGGGAAACTGGGGATCCATGGCAAAGTTCATCAAGTGTCCATATTTAAAGTTGTCAAATCTTCTTCTTTGGTCAATCCGTTGTCTGTATACATCTCGTCTCGTCAGCTTCCTCGTCCAAGGGGGTCTTTGTATCTTGGAGAAAAGCAGAAAAACAGGTGAAAGAAACGGACCGTATAATCGCATTTTCATCACATCCTGGTTTCTATCATTGGGTCATAAATCAAATCCAGGTTAATTACAGTTTCCTCACTCCTCAAGCTCATCACTTTTGTACTTTGTTTGCACCTCATTAAAGCCTGCCCGCATCTAAATATCAATCCAATCGATATAACGACACCCAAGATACATAGTAGAAACTTTCCAACATCCATTATGACTCCTTGAGCCCAGTCTCCTAAACCGGAGAACCAATTTCGCGGGTTCAACCATGACACCCAACCAGTCAGCTCATTACCTACAGCAGCAAGGGTGAGATTGTGTTTTCGACGAAATTCCCACTTCAATTGGAGAATATCGTCCATCTTTTGGTCTATGACCTCTACCGGATCCTCGGTGCTATTTGTGATATACGTGCAACACTTTATGCCGTACTGTGTTGCCAATGTAACACAATATCCGCCTGTTACTGCTGTAAGATAATTAAGAACCATCCTATGCTGAACTAGTTCTGTTTTATAAGCTTGAAGTTCTCTTCCAGTGTATCTAAACGTGTCATCATACATTTCAGTGATATTATCTAACAAATTGGCGAGTGCGGAAATGTATTTATAATTCATCACTCCCCGAGCGGTACGAGTGAAATCTAACGCTACCAGAACCTGAATCCCGGTGGATTCATGGATAAGATCAGAGGCCGGATGCTCTAACCTTTCTGACAGTTGTCTTTTAACCCGGTGCTCGTAGTGAGTGTGAGTATAAGGAGCTTGGGCACCACGGTGTATGTCCTTCATTTTGTCATGTGTAACAGTCATCACTTCAGGCAATACTTTTCCAATATAACACAATCCTTCAGAGTTTGGGGCAAGCCACTTGTACGCCTTTCTCCCGCATATGAAATATGCATCATCGGGGAGAACATATGGGACGGAGAAGGACATGACCATGTTACAAACCTTCCAGGTGAAATCTCCTGACCCTAATTCTTCCATCTGCTTAATGCACGTATCGGTTTGTACGATATGTGCACAGTATCCTGGTGATACCTCTCCAACTCTAGTAATCCTATTTCCTAAGGTATATCGATACCGGAAAGATTTTCCTCTACTGGCTATGTGGCGTACGAGCTCTGTATCTGTAGGCATTCTATCTGCTCTGTGTGAAAAGGTCATGGTAAGGTTGCTCCATGACACTTCCCAATTTCCCGGTTTTCTGGGATTGGAGATGTTAAAACATAAGAGGGACCTATCCACATGGTATTGGTGGAGCTTCAAACTAGGAGGGCTGGAGATGTTAAACCTCCGGTCCACCGGTCTCCCACCACTTAGCTCAAGTACCTCCCCTAACGTTAAAGGAAATGGTACTAGCCCTGATTTGCTGTGACCCTGAGGTACTTGAGAGCATACCCAACAATCTGTTTGGTTTAACACGTTACCCACTAAGGAGTGATAGTCACTCAATGGATGCCGGTCTATATGGATATTAAAACTAGATTGGCATTTCTTTATGCATCCATCTTCAACCAGATTATCACAGAGCCTACAGATACAATTTTCTTCAGCTAACAATCCATCACAATTTCTTCTATCGGATCGTTTTCTGATACTCGCCTTTGCTTGTTGGTTTGGTTGATCTTGGAAAACTACGCCTCCATCATCATAATCGGAACCCATTCCAGAACCTCTTTCGACCTCTATGGTACTCTCGCCGGAACAGACTGCTCTGGTCAACATCATGGTTAACATCAAAATCCGGATCACAGTCTCTTGGGGCGAGTCCATCTTTGAGGAGGAAATAGAGAAGAATGAGAAGGGGGAAAAAGAAATTTTAAGGGAGAGGGGCTGGGAAGTGGAGAAAAACAATAAAAGGGAGAGGGGAGTCGACAGCTGCTTTCGATTTTCAAGGCTCAGGTGCCGCCTCAATCCTCCTGGAACAGACACTCCAGTGATACAACCTCTACCGTCTGTTCCTTATCGCGGGACTTCTCTGGATCAGCAACCTTTTTGCAGTGGGATGAATGGACCCAAGTCTCTCTCTCAGCAACCTTCAATGCTGTGGTGCTAGTCAATAAGACCTGGTATGGTCCTTCCCATCTATCAATAAGACAACCTGAGCGTAGAAAATTTCGTATCATTACATAATCCCCAGGTTCAATGTCATGACAATTACTATCTGGTAAATCAGGAATCACCAACTTCAGATTATCATTTTGATTCCTCAACTGTTTACTCATGTTAATCAAGTATTTTACAGTTACTTCATTGTTACATTTCAAATCATCCTGAGGGTTAATCATGACATGCGGTTGTCGACCAAACAAGATTTCAAAAGGAGACAGATTAAGAGGGGACCTGGGAGTGGTTCTGATGCTATACAAAACAATGGGTAAAGCTTCTGGCCACGTCAATCCTGTCTCTGCCATTACTTTACTCAATTTATTTTTAATAGTGCTGTTCACTCTTTCGACCTTCGCACTCGCCTGTGGACGGTACGGAGTGTGCAGCTTGCTATCAATACCCATCAATTTACACATTCCTTGAAAGACATCACCTGTAAAATGGGTACCCCTATCACTTTCAATGATTCTAGGGATACCATATCTACATACAAATTCCTGCACAATTTTCTTAGCTGTAAACATAGCGGTATTTGTAGCTGCTGGAAAAGCCTCGACCCAATTCGAGAAAACATCTATACAGACAAGTACATATTTCAAATTTCGACATGGGGGTAATTGAATGAAGTCAATTTGTATTACCTGGAAAGGGCCGCCGGCAGGTGGGATATGGGATGGTTCTGTAGGTATTGCTTTTCCAACATTCTTTCTCAGACAGGTAAGGCATGACATTGCTCTTTTACTCGCATGAGAGGAGAATCCTGGGGCGCACCAGTATGCTCTTACCAATTTGCACATCCCCTCCTTGCCTAGATGAGTCAGCCCGTGAGCTGCTTCAGCCAGACATGGAAGGTATGCCCTGGGGGCCACTGGTTTACCATGTCCATCCGTCCAGAGCCCTGAGGACTCCTGGCCATATCCCTTTGCCTTCCAGACTGCTCTTTCCTGTGTGGAACACAGGTTCTGCATCTCACACAACTTCTGTGTGTTGATGGTATTAAATACCATCAACTGTGTGGTGTCTGTCCGTGTGGGGGTAGCAGCTGCAAGCTTTGCGGCTTCGTCTGCTCGGCTGTTACCAAGGGATACTGGGTCTTGGCTATATGTATGTGCTTTACATTTGATAACAGCCACTCTGTCGGGTTCCTGTATCGCTGTTAGAAGCCTTTTTATGTGAGCTGCATGCGCTATCGGTGTACCAGCTGCCGTCATGAAATTTCTGAGCCGCCATAGGGCTCCGAAATCATGGACTACCCCGAACGCGTATCTGGAATCGGTGTAGATATTGGCTGACTTACCCTTAGCCAATTCACATGCTCTGGTTAGGGCGACCAGTTCAGCAACCTGGGCTGAGTGAGGTGGGCCTAGCGGTTCCGCTTCTATGGTGTCTTGGTCATCTACGACTGCGTATCCAGTACACAAGTCTCCCGAGTCTGACTGTCTGTGACAACTACCATCCGTGTAGAACGTGAGTTCTGCATCTTCCAGTGGATTGTCACTGATGTCAGGCCTTGCGGTAAAATTTTGGGTCAAATATTCCATACAATCATGTGTATCTTCCTTTGCATTAAATCCTCCTTCCCCATCACTCTCACCTTCCACCCTTTGTGTCTGACCAGGCACACCTGGGAGAAATGTTGCAGGATTTAATGCGCTGCATCTCCTTATGGTGATGTTTACGGGGGCCATTAATGCCAATTCCCATCTTGTAAACCTTGCAGATGAGACGTGTCTGGTTTGGGCAGAATTCAATAAGGCAGATACCGCATGCGGTGTATGGATTGTGAGGTTGTGGCCTAGCACGACATCTTCGCTTTTTGTCACTAGCAATGCTATCGCCGCAACGCTACGCAAGCATGTGGGGAGGGATCGCGCTACCGTATCTAGCTGGGCGCTGTAGTATGCAATTGGCCTGCTGGCATCACCGTGTTTTTGTGTTAGTACACCTACTGCGCACCCAGCACTTTCTGTTCCGTATAGTTCAAAGGGTTTCCCATAGTCTGGCATACCTAGTGCTGGTGCCTGCGTTAGGCACTGTTTGAGTCTCTCAAATGCTGTTTCAGATTCGTCTGTATGCGAAATCCGATCAGGTTTGTTTGAAGAGACCATTTCCTGCAAAGGTAGCGCCAATATGGAAAACCCTGGGATCCAATTACGGCAATACCCACACATTCCTAAAAACGTCCTGATCTGTTGCTGGGTTTGTGGCAGTGTCATGTCTCTAATGGCTTGGATTCTATCAGCGGTCAGGTGTCTCAGTCCTTGTGTTAGACAGTGTCCCAAATATTTTACCTTAGTTTGGCATAATTGTAACTTGTCTTTGGAAACCTTGTGACCTGTGTCTGAAAGATGAAACAGGAGTTGTTTCGTATCCTTCAGAGATGCTTCCAGTGAATCTGAACACAGTAATAAATCGTCCACATACTGTATCAATACTGATCCACTGTCTGGTTGGAAAGACTGTAAACAATCATGCAAAGCCTGAGAAAATATACTTGGACTATCTATGAAACCTTGGGGTAACCGAGTCCACGTGTATTGGACTCCTCTGTATGTGAATGCAAACAAATATTGGCTGTCAGGGTGCAGAGGTACCGAAAAGAAAGCGGAGCAGAGGTCAATAACAGTGAAAAATTTGGCAGTGGGAGGAATTTGCATTAGGATGACAGCTGGATTAGGCACTACGGGGAACTGACTCTCAACTATTTTGTTAATCCCCCTTAGATCCTGCACTAGCCTGTAACCCCTCCCCCCACTCTTTTTAACAGGGAAGATGGGACTATTTGCGGTGCTGGACGTTCTTACTAGAATGCCCTGTTGTAGCAAGCGCTCTATTACGGGAAAAACTCCTAGCTCCACCTCTGGCTTCAGAGGATACTGTGGGATTTTTGGAGCTATCCTACCATCTTTTACTTGCACAACTACTGGAGCTACGTTTGCCATTAATCCAGTGTCCTGTCCATCTTTTGTCCAAAGTGACTCTGGTATCTGAGATATCATCTCTTCTACTTGGGATGGATTCCTATTTGTCATAATGGAATGTGACATTAATTTTGATGGGGAGTCTAACATGTCTCGTACTTCCTGAGCGTGATTCTCAGGAATGTCCAAGAATACACCTTCAGGGGTACAATAAATGACGCAACCCATTTTACATAGTAAGTCTCTTCCCAGGAGATTAGTTGGTGCAGATGCAGCCAGCAAAAAGGAATGCTTGGTATGCAAAGGCCCTATTGTAATCTCGGCTGGTTTGCTAACAGGGTAGTGCTGGACTACTCCTGTTACTCCCATGGCTGGAATTGTCCTACCAGTGGTTCTCATGCCCACTGTCGAATTTATCACTGACTTGGCCGCCCCTGTGTCTACAAGAAAGTTTAAAGTTTTACCAGCTACATTGATTGCAATTTCTGGTTCGCTTCCAAGACTGGCAATCAACTTAACTGGGTGCAGATTACAGGTATGGCCACACCCCTATTGGGTATGCTGACCTCCCTGAATCCCGCTGGCAGCAACTACTTGTGAGGGAGTTAGCTGGGAACTACCAGAGGCATGCCAGTCTCTGTTTGGGGGATATCTTTTTGTTTCCCCTGTATGTGGCTCAAAACTCCGCCTCTGTGGACCCTGCTCCCAATGTCGTGTGTTGTGTTGTTGTCTAGGGGGTTGAAAAGATCTTTGTACATTCTTTGTTCTACATTCTCGTGCAAAGTGTCCCGGTCTGTTACAAGAAAAACATGTTATTACACTTGCCTTACCCACAGGATTCGGTGGTACATACGCAGGCTGCCTTGTGGTCAGCGCCTGTATACTTACGGACATCAACTTATCACTTTGCGATTCCCTGTGCCTAGTGATGTTTCTGTCGTGATCAATAGCAGCCTCTCTCAAGCCGGACACTGACAGACCTCGCCAGCATGGTTGCGTGGTCTGAACCCTAGTCTTTAATGTTTCCTTTAAACCATCCATCAGTACAGATACTGCTACTTCCCGATGGTTTGGGTTGGTCTTAATGTCTTCTATACCAGTGTACTTTGCCATTTCTAATAGTGCCCGGTGAAAATATTCTGTTGCCGTTTCGGACTCCTTTTGCTTAATGGAAAATATTTTATTCCATTTAACAACGGCTGGGAAATACTCTTTTAGCTGTAAATTTATCCTCTTTACATTATCCTTGTTGTACACGTCTGTAAGCGGTACATCTTTATCCAATGCACAATCAGCTAAAAACTGAGTTGCATCAACATTGGAAGGTAAACAAGCTCTTAGCAGTATCTGCCAATCCTTGTTGTTGGGTTCTACAGTGTTACCTAGATCCCTGATGTATTTTTGGCTAGCAACTAAATCCTTCCTGGGGTCAGGAAATTCGGACACTATTGTTCTTAATTCCATTCTGGAAAATGGAGTGTACATAGCAATGTTCCTTATGGGAGTGGCTCCAGACACATCTGTTTTTCCATTGGGAACTGCTATTACCCTTACAGGAGCAATTCTAACAGCCTCTTCCTGTGTAGGTTCTACTGCTTGTTGTGGTACAATTGTTTCAGTGTAGTGCATGGTGCCGTACTTACCCGTTGACACGACCTCACCTATCCCTCCGCTAGGGGCTTTCACTAATCTCGTGGGTGTCGCTGTGCCTACTGTGGTCTCTGCTATGGTGGCTGCAAGAGAGAGAGCTGAAATTGTTGCTGAATCGTCTTCTTGATCACACTCCTGAGGAAGGTTCAAAACAGGGTACATCTTGCACGGGTTAATACTTGCATGAGTTATTTGGTTAACATCATTAACATTTACAGTGTTACTAAGAGTTTGTGTTTTACAACCCAGTGCGTTTCTCTCCGCAATCAACTTCTCTCCTGCAATGTATGGTGGAGGAGGAGCTGTGGCAATCAACTTCCTGACTGCCCCAGATCCTGCCGCCAGAGCCAAACCTCTCTGTATCTCACCTTCCTGGTGCCATAACTGTAAACAATCATGATGTTGAATTCGTCTCTTTGTTGATTTTACGAGACATATCCTCCTCCTTAAATTTTGTAACACTTCTGGACTAAAGCTACCTATTCTTGGGAATTTGTCCCTGTCTTGTACAGTCATTCTCTCCCATTCATCACATAAAGATTCGGTGTGAATTCCATATTTTTCACACATTACATATCGTGCCGACCCAACTGGTCGGTTCACAGAATCAACCTGAACCAGGGTTGATCGCCCCCTACCTGAACAAATGGCCCCCATAATCTGCAGGCGTTGCTTATTCCTCCTTGAATATCAAGGCTTTCAGCGAACCCTTACAAACAAACCAAGATGTCCTTGGGCAGGCCGGCGGTGGTGGTTTATCAAGTACCCCACTTACTTCTCGCCCACGTTGGCCTGTGCTGCAATCACTGTAGCCAGAGCTGCTGTACCCAACCTAGGGCCCCTGTGAACCTTTAGTTTACTGGAACATATGAGGGTTACCCGCAGGACACTTACTCTTTCCAGTAAAGTTGGGGTTGTTAGATAGTTCCTGAGTGACCAGCGAACTTCCCTTCCAAAAATAAAAAATTACACAAATCACGTCAGAATGTACAGATAGCGTTTGTGACCACTTTACTCTAATGGTATTAGGTCAGATTACTAACTACTGCACACAATAACGTGCGGTCCAATCGTTCAGTATACGAGCACTACTTGTCATGTACTGAAAGATCAATGGAATCTATGTTTCCGGCTGCGATTCCTTCAGCCAGAGCTTGTATGGCCTATATGGGTTCTGCACCAACACCCCAGGCGTTGTGCCACTGGACTTTTATAGCGGACCTTTTACCTTACGACCTCCTGGTCTTGTTACCTTATGACCTCCTGGTCTTGTTACCTTATGGTCCGCTATACTCTAATGCTCAAATATTATTTAACCAGAGATGCCTCCCTAGCCACCGTATATGTCACTTACACGTATGTCCCTTGACGAGTACCCGGCTTTCCTTTTGGTTCCACCTTAAAGTTATATAAACTTTTGTATACAAAACACACTCACTCAACACAAGTACACTTTTGTTTCTATATCTATTTCTGCGCAGAAATTGTCTTTAGGCCAAAAGTGTTACCAATTAGGAGCAGGATCTGTTAAACTAAATTTCAGATTTTCCAAAAATAGATTTGCGTTATTTACCGCGTCGCGTTATCTACCGCTGTGCGTTAATTATCGCCTTTGCGTTACTTCACTTTATCACAACTTGAGCTACGTGGGCGTAACCGGACGCTACGTTGCGTAATGTACGCTGCGTGCGTCTGCCTTTTGGATTGCGTACGCTAGTCTTTGTTAGCGACACGTGTATGCAATGCAAAGGATCCACCGTAACACAATATATTTTTATCAATGTAAATGATCCCTGATCATCTACCGCAATCCACACTGACTGCCTTGTATCTCAGACAAACCGTGTGTTTGTTCTATACTTTAACTATCACCTCTACTATTAAATAACAGCAAATCTCTTTTTAGCACTTTCTATCAACTATAAAATTTGGCAAACAGGAATAGTGATATACGAAAAATGAAATACACAAGTGAAAAGAAATGCAGGTATGTATGCGTACGCAAGACAAAAGAAAAATAAACAGTTTTAAAAAGACACAAGCGTTTTGTTCTTACTTCCGGTTACCGGGTTCCTTCAGCACTCTTTATCTAAGCGAAGCAGACGCTTATCCCGCCAGCACTATGAGACAACCTCCCACCCTTTGCTGGAGGGATAATGTCTGCTGATCTACCTAGTGCAGATATGAGAAGGATAGGACGAGCCCGCAATTGACAATGCTAAATTCCTTTGTCGTATAAACAACCCTTTATGAAGCTAAGAACACTGTACGCTGTTTACTTAAGAAGTACCGTAATGGTACGCTAGTTGCGTAACGATCGCTCAGCCGTAGGCGAGACGCTCAAGCGTCACGTTCACTCACGGCCCAGGGATCACAGGACACGTTATTGGTTATGTCTAGGGTAATGATTCGCTATGGCGTAGCTTACGCTCGAGACCACGAGGAGGTCACCAGCGATGTAGACGCTCACAACACTATACCTTTATGATAAAACCTTATACCAATGAAATACACTGAATACCTTAATGTGAGTACAGGGTGTAAGTGCAACCTTGTGTAACCTGACTAACTACAAAGCTGCTTGAGCGTCACCGACGCTCAAGTGAACACTTAACACTATAGGAAATACACAGATGCTGGTTTAGGTTCCAAAGCCTATTAACTGTATTATATCTAATATACTTGTAAAAAGGGGATAACAGTACAAATGATACACTACAATATAACAGAGACTTCCTAACCACAGAACTAAACAATAAATACAAAAGGACAATACTACTCTGACCTAAATGAAATACAATACAATACTATCTAATACAATACAATACTAGCCTAGTCTAGGGGAGATATGAGAGAACAGACCAGAGAGAGAGAGAGAGAGAGAGATGAGATGAGAGAAATTGGCTCACAGAAAGACAATGATTACGGAGAGAAACTTACGCACAAAGGGTATGATCGCCTGCGCCTCGATATCCAGCTCCCGGCTATCAGCAGATAACCGTTGATGAGAGAGTGAGAGCTGGATGTGGTCGGCCTGCCTATTTATGCCCCACACACAATGCAATCTCCTGGTCCTACAATCCCATTGTCCATTGGCCGAAGGAATTCGGCCCTGTATCATAACAAAAGGTCATAGGGTGATTCATACAGGTGGGCTGTGACGATTTCCAACAGCTCAGGTGGGTGGGAAACTGGGTTTCCCGCCGCATACCTGAGTATGTGTAATTAATAGAAATGGACATAAACTTCTTATGTTCATAACTATTCGCACGAGCGATTAATACGCTCCAAACCAACACCGGAATATTGCTAATTAAATACTCTTCCGATGGGTACCAAACACTGCTGTGTGATTCCTGTTAGACCCTTTGTACGATATAAAGAGGGATTCCTCAGCTCTGGGACATTGTATTTTAACCAAACTTTCAGAATCTATCAAAGGGACCATGATCTATAAACTACATTAATTGTGAACATTTGTAACGAATGAGTCGCACGCTACGACTACATAAACTCTACCGTAAATACGCATACCGCGCCTGCGAGTGCACGTTATTGCGGGTATGCGAATCCACGGGAGAGCGCATGCACGCGCAGCGCGGACCAGTGTGCGGTGCAAATATGGCAACGTGCATTGAGACATTTTTCTGACTTTGACATTTCCTTCACCAGTATTCTCATCCTCCACCCTTTGTGCATGACAAGGCACACTGCAGTAATATACTGGTGCCATCTTGCTGATGAGACATACCGGGTTCAGGCAGGACTTTGAAGGACCAATACAGCATGTGGTATATGGACTGTCAAATCATGTACCAGTACTACGTCCAAGGTATTTGGCCCTTGTCCTACACAACTGCAGTTTATCCCTTGAGACCTGGTGTCCTGTCTGGAAGAGACGAAACAGAAACGGCTTATCTGCCAGGGACGACTCAAATGAATCAGCGCACAACAAGTCATCAACATAGTGCTGATACAATATGTCATCAACATATTGTATCAGCACCGACCCATTCTCAGGCTAAAAGGACTGTAAACCGTCATGTAGGACTTGGGAGAAAATACTCAGGCTGTCACTTGAAACCTTGGGAGAATCGGGTCCATGTATTGTACCCCCTTTGTGAACGCAAAAGATGAAGAGGAAACTGTGAAGAAAAACAGAATAGAGGTTGGTGACAGATAAGTTTGTAGAGGTGGAGAGGATTTTATTAAAATGACAACTGGATTGGGCACTACGGGGAATTGATTAACTACTTGGTCTACCCCCTTAAAGCTTGTGCTTGCTGTGTCACTACTGGGACTACTTCAGCCATCAATCCAGTGTCCTGTCCATCCTAAATTCATAGGGAACCCGGTATCTGTGAGATCATTTCCTCTACCTGTGATAGACATGAATCTAGAACAGTGGAATGCAACATTAGTCTTTGAGGAATATCTAACATTCCTTGTACTTCCTGAGCGGGAGTACAATATACTGTATGTATTTCACATTTCAATTTACATAACAAAATCTCTGTCGATAAAGTTAGTCAGGGGCCACTGCTGCTAGGAAGAAAAAGAAAAGGGTTTGGCATCATAGAGGCCCAATCGTAACTTCAGCAGGTTTTTTCAAAGGGTAATGTTGCGCTTCTCTCGTTCCTCCCATTTGCCGAATTAGTGTTTACAAGTGATCTTGTCCTGACGGAGAATTTTCTAGTACTGCAAAAAAAAACAAAAAAAACAAGCTTCTAGGTCATGCGAAGTATTCATTCAATCCTTCTCATCCCGTATTAAGGGTCTGTACATGGTCCAACAAACATTTTCGAGCTTATCTAGACAAGGGCATTCCTAGAAATTAATACTTCTTATGTGGTAATTTAAAAAGAAATACCCGGGGGTTACCCTATCTCTGTCCGCTTTCCTACTGGGAAATACTACTGTGTGGACAGGATATTCTCCATTTATGATGTTACTTTCTTGATTTTTGTTTTATTTTTGGGTTTTACTATATATGTACTTGAATGGCTCCATACTTACCAGTTCCACTGGTCTCAGCCACTTCCCCTGCAGGCTACAGCTCCTCTGTTACCGGTTGGATACTACTCCTCTGAGTGCCTGAGAAATGGCTGAAACCAGTCAGGTCACCTTCTCCTCCTAAATAAAACTTTGACATTCATTAGTACATATATAGGTTACATTTATATTTTTCATATTTTTATTTTTATTATTTTCTATCATTTCTATGCTGGCTGTAACTGCTTCCACATCCACATATGGCAGTGTACTTGCTTTCTCTTTTTTCTTATTTATTGCTGCTACGAGTTCAAACAGTTATTATGTTTTCGTTCTTGTCTTATATTACTTTGGTAAAACAGATTTGTTTTCATATTACCTGCCATACCTCAGGATCAAAACTACCAACCCTAGGAAATGATGCCCTATCATCAACAGTCATTCGTACCCATTTGTCACAAAAAATAAGATTTTACTCACCGGTAAATCTATTTCTCGTAGTCCGTAGTGGATGCTGGGGACTCCGTAAGGACCATGGGGAATAGACGGGCTCCGCAGGAGACAGGGCACTTTAAGAAAGAATTAGGACTACTGGTGTGCACTGGCTCCTCCCTCTATGCCCCTCCTCCAGACCTCAGTTAAGGAAACTGTGCCCGGAAGAGCTGACATTACAAGGAAAGGATTTTGGAATCCAGGGTAAGACTCATACCAGCCACACCAATCACACCGTATAACTTGTGATAACATACCCAGTCAACAGTATGAACAACAACAGAGCATCAAACAAACGGATGCCAACATAACATAACCCTTAAATAAGCAATAACTATATACAAGTATTGCAGAAGAAGTCCGCACTTGGGACGGGCGCCCAGCATCCACTACGGACTACGAGAAATAGATTTACCGGTGAGTAAAATCTTATTTTCTCTAACGTCCTAGTGGATGCTGGGGACTCCGTAAGGACCATGGGGATTATACCAAAGCTCCCAAACGGGCGGGACAGTGCGGATGACTCTGCAGCACCGAATGGGCAAACACAAGGTCCTCCTCAGCCAGGGTATCAAACTTGTAGAATTTTGCAAAAGTGTTTGAACCCGACCAAGTAGCTGCTCGGCAAAGCTGTAATGCCGAGACCCCTCGGGCAGCCGCCCAAGAAGAGCCCACCTTCCTAGTGGAATGGGCTTTCACTGATTTTGGATGCGGTAATCCAGCCGCAGAATGAGCTTGCTGAATCGTGTTACAGATCCAGCGAGCAATAGTTTGCTTTGAAGCAGGAGCACCCAGCTTGTTGGATGCATACAGGATAAACAGCGAGTCAGTCTTCCTGACTCCAGCCGTTCTGGTTACATAAATCTTCAAAGCCCTGACTACATCTAGCAACTTGGAATCCTCCAAGTCACGAGTAGCCGCAGGCACCACAATAGGTTGGTTCAAATGAAAAGATGACACCACCTTCGGCAGAAATTGTGGACGAGTCCGTAATTCTGCCCTGTCCATATGGAAAATCAGTTAGGGGTTTTACATGACAAAGCCGCCAATTCTGACACACGCCTAGCCGAAGCTAAGGCCAATAGCATGACCACTTTCCACGTAAGATACTTTAGCTCCACGGTCTTAAGTGGCTCAAACCAGTGAGATTTCAGGAAACTCAACACCACGTTAAGATCCCAAGGTGCCACTGGTGGCACAAAAGGGGGCTGAATATGCAGCACTCCCTTTACAAATGTCTGAACCTCAGGAAGTGAAGCCAGTTCCTTTTGAAAGAAAATGGATAGAGCCGAAATCTGGACCTTTATGGACCCTAATTTTAAGCCCATAGTCACTCCTGACTGTAGGAAGTGCAGGAACCGGCCCAGCTGGAATTCCTCTGTAGGGGCCGTCCTGGCCTCACACCAAGCAACATATTTTCGCCATATACGGTGATAATGTTTTGCTGTCACGTCCTTCCTAGCCTTTATCAGCGTAGGAATAACTTCATCCGGAATGCCTTTTTCCGCTAGGATCCGGCGTTCAACCACCATGCCGTCAAACGCAGCCGCGGTAAGTCTTGGAACAGACAGGGCCCTTGTTGCAACAGATCCTGTCTGAGAGGCAGAGGCCATGGGTCCTCTGTGAGCATTTCTTGCAGTTCCGGGTACCAAGTCCTTCTTGGCCAATCCGGAACAATGAGTATTGTTCTCACTCCTCTTTTTCTTACGATTCTCAGCACCTTGGGGATGAGAGGAAGAGGAGGAAACACATAGACCGACTGGAACACCCACGGTGTTACTAGTGCGTCCACAGCTATCGCCTGAGGGTCTCTTGACCTGGCGCAATACCTTTGTAGCTTTTTGTTGAGGCGGGATGCCATCATGTCCACCTGTGGCAGTTCCCATCGATTTGTAATCTGTGTGAAGACTTCTTGATGAAGTCCCCACTCTCCCGGGTGGAGGTCGTGCCTGCTGAGGAAGTCTGCTTCCCAGTTGTCCACTCCCGGAATGAACACTGCTGACAGTACTTGCACGTGATTCTCCGCCCAACTAAGAATTCTGGTGGCTTCCGCCATCGCCATCCTGCTTCTTGTGCCGCCCTGGCGGTTCACATGAGCCACTGCGGTGATGTTGTCTGACTGAATCAGCACCGGTTGGTTGCGAAGCAGAGGCTCCGCTTGACTCAGGGCGTTGTATATGGCCCTTAGTTCCAGGATATTGATGTGCAGACAAGTCTCCTGACTTGACCACAGCCCTTGGAAGTTTCTTCCCTGAGTGACTGCCCCCCATCCTCGGAGGCTTGCATCCATTGTCACCAGGATCCAGTCATGTATGCCGAACCTGCGGCCCTCGAGAAGGTGAGCACTTTGCAGCCACCACAGAAGAGACACCCTGGCCCTGGTGGATAGGGTGATCTGAAGATGCGATCCGGACCACTTGTCCAACAGGTCCCACTGAAAGTTCCTCGCATGGAACCTGCCGAAGGGAATGGCTTCCTTTCCCAGGACTCGCGTGCAGTGATGCACCGACACCTGTTTTGGTTTTAAGAGGTCTCTGACCAGAGTCACGAGCTCCTGAGCCTTCTCCGCCGGGAGAAACACCTTCTTCTGGTCCGTGTCCAGAATCATGCCCAGGAAGGGCAGACGCGTCGTAGGAATCAGCTGCGACTTTGGAATATTCAGAATCCAGCCGTACTGTTGCAACACTTCCTGAGACTGTGCTACGCTGATCAGCAACTGCTCTCTGGACCTCGCCTTTATGAGGAGATTGTCCAAGTATGGGATAATTGTGACTCCTTGCTTTCGTAGGAGCACCATCATTTCCGCCATTACCTTGGTAAATATTCTCGGTGCCGTGGACAGACCAAACGGCAACGTCTGGAATTGGTAATGACAGTCCTGTACCACAAATCTGAGGTACTCCTGATGAGGCGGATAAATGGGGACATGCAGGTAAGCATCCTTTATGTCCAGAGACACCATAAAATCCCCCTCTTCCAGGCTTGCAATTACCGCTCTGAGCGATTCCATCTTGAACTTGAACCTTTTCAGGTAAATGTTCAGGGATTTTAAATTCAATATGGGTCTGACCGAACCGTCCGGTTTCGGTACCACAAACATTGTGGAATAGTAACCCCTTCCCTGTTGAAGGAGAAGAACCTTTACCACCACCTGCTGGAGATATAATTTGTGAATCGCCGCTAACACTACCTCCCTTTCTATGGGGGAAGCTGGCAGGGCCGATTTGAGGAAGCGGTGAGGGGGCATCACCTCGAATTCCAGCTTGTATCCCTGAGACTGTATAGCCCAGGGATCCACCTGTGAGCGAACCCACTGGTGGCTGAAATTTCGGAGACGCGCCCCCACCGCTCCCGGCTCCACCTGTGGAGCCCCAGCGTCATGCAGTGGATTTAGTGGAAGCCGGTGAGGACTTCTGTTCCTGGGAACTAGCTGTATTGTGCAGCTTCTTTCCTCTACCCCTGCCTCTGGCAAGAAAGGACGCACCTCTGACTTTCTTGCCTTTTTGTGATCGAAAGGACTGCATTTGGTAATACGGTGCTTTCTTAGGCTGTGAGGGAATATATGGCAAAAAATTTGACTTTCCAGCCGTAGCTGTGGAAACTAGGTCCGAGAGACCGTCCCCAAATAATTCCTCACCCTTATAAGGTAAAACCTCCATGTGCTTTTTTGAGTCGGCATCACCTGTCCATTGCCGAGTCCACAGGACCCTTCTGGCAGAAATCGACATTGCATTTATTCTAGAGCCCAGTAGGCAAATGTCCCTCTGGGCATCCCTCATATATAGGACAGCGTCCTTTATATGCCCCAGGGTCAGTAAAATAGTATCCTTGTCCAAGGTATCCAGTTCCTCAGACAGAGTATCTGTCCATGCTGCTACAGCACTACACATCCAGGCCGACGCAATTGCCGGCCTCAGTATGGTACCTGAATGTGTATAAACAGACTTCAGGATATCTTCCTGCTTCCTATCCGCAGGATCCTTTAGGGAGGCCGTATCCTGTGACGGCAGGGCCACCTTCTTAGATAAGCGTGTCAAAGCTTTGTCTACCCAAGGGGATGACTCCCAGCGTAACCTGTCCGTTGGCGGGAAAGGATACGCCATAAGCAACCATTTGGGAATCTGCACTTTCCTACCAGGAGAATCCCAAGCTTTTTCACATAAATCATTTAACTCATGTGAAGGGGGAAAAGTCACTTCTTGCCGTTTTTCCCCAAACATATAAACCCTCTTGTCAGGGACAGGGTTTACCTCTGAAATGTGCAATACATCCTTCATTGCTACAATCATGTAGCGGATGGCTTTAGCCATTTTAGGCTGCAACTTTGCATCAATGCCATCGACACTGGAGTCAGAGTCCGTGTCGATATCCGTGTCAACAATCTGGGATAGTGGGCGCTTCTGAGACCCTGACGGCCTCTGCGCTGTAGGATCAGGCATGGGTTGAGACCCTGACTGTCCCAAGGCTTCAGCTTTATCCAACCTTTTATGCAAGGAGTTTACATTATCATTTAACACCTTCCACATATCCATCCAATCAGGTGTCGGCGCCGTCGGCCGAGACACCGCATTCAACTGCACCTGCTCTGCTTCCACATAGCCTTCCTCGTCAAACATGTCGACACAATCGTACCGACACACCACACACACAGGGGATGCTCTATTTGAGGACAGAACCCCCACAAGGCCTTTTGGAGAGACAGAGAGAGAGTATGCCAGCACACACCTCAGCGCTATATAACCCAGGAATTACACAGTAACTTAGTATTTACCCAGTAGCTGCTGTATATACTGATATTGCGCTAAATTTATGTGCCCCCCCTCTCTTTTTACCCTCTTTCTACCGTGAATCTGCAGGGGAGAGCCTGGGGAGCTTCCTCTCAGCGGAGCTGTGGAGAGAAAATGGCGCTGGTGAGTGCTGAGGAAGAAGCCCCGCCCCCTCAGCGGCGGGCTTCTGTCCCGCGATTTTGTGAAAAATAATGGCGGGGGCTCATGCATATATACAGTGCCCAGCTGTATATATGCTTTCTTTTGCCAGGAGGTACTTAATTGCTGCCCAGTGCACCCTACAGTGACCAGAGTGTGTGGGTTAATGTGGGAGCAATGGCGCACAGCTGCAGTGCTGTGCGCTACCTTATATGAAGACAGGAGTCTTCTGCCGCCGATTTTGATGTCTTCTTGCTTCACTCATCGGCTTCTGTCTTCTGGCTCTGCGAGGGGGACGGTGGCGCGGCTCCGGGAACGGACGACCAAGGGTGAGTTCCTGTGTTCGATCCCTCTGGAGCTAATGGTGTCCAGTAGCCTAAGAAGCGCAACCTATCCGCAGTTAGTAGGTTTGCTTCTCTCCCCTCAGTCCCACGTAGCAGAGAGTCTGTTGCCAGCAGATCTCTCTGAAAATAAAAAACCTAACAAAATACTTTCTTATTAGCAAGCTCTGGAGAGCTCACTAAAATGCACCCAGCTCCGTCCGGGCACAGATTCTAACTGAGGTCTGGAGGAGGGGCATAGAGGGAGGAGCCAGTGCACACCAGTAGTCCTAATTCTTTCTTAGAGTGCCCTGTCTCCTGCGGAGCCCGTCTATTCCCCATGGTCCTTACGGAGTCCCCAGCATCCACTAGGACGTTAGAGAAAGCCTCACCATGTGGACCATACCTGTCACACATTATAAACCGAGTGGACCCTCTTGGCCTCTGCTCTCCAGCCTGAACACTGGCTGCCGACGTTTCTCGCTTGTGCATTTGGCTCCCATCGTGGACTTTTTGACACGATCCCCAAATGGACAATACGAGCAAACGGTGAAAGTCCTCCGAGTCCTCTCACCAACTCCTTCTCCGCTGGAATGTACAACGACTCACTCCCAATAGTGACCCCCGCGTACCCAGTGTGGCCCCTACCAGACCCCTCAGCACTGTAAGTATGAAGTATTAACAGAATTAATACTGCACCTTTTTCAGTGGAGGTTACAGGGCTGCGCTTTTTGGTTTCTATCCCCTGAATTTTCTTGGGTGAGAAACAACTTATCAATCACCCTTTCCAGTGAATGTCCACCAGGAAGATTTCCTGAGAGTCAGCGAAAAATTCCTTTCTACTTTACACAAATCACATCTGCGTATGCTCTACACAGCGCGTATGATGACGCAATTGCGAAAAAAGAACGCAAATGGTATCACGTTGCACAGATGTGCGGTCCAATCGCACAGCTTATAGATACTTGTTATCTATACGCCCTACGATCACAGGAGTCGAATTCACAAGCTGCGCTCCACAGCCGGAGCATAACACCAAAACCTTAAATCAATCTATCACAATCTATCATGCTCCTCCGCACGTTTTTCCTGTAAAACTACGTGCCTTAATACTAGTCAATATGCAAGGTTGCTAGCTTTCACGCCACCAAGCCTCTGCTAACTCAGCGTCTCCCACGGGATCCCGGTTTCCGGGGTTCAATACATCCACACCTACTTTCAACTCACACTAATACACAATGTTTTCTGTACAGAAAAAAAAATCACTCCCTTTGATTGATAGCTTGTCTCAGGGGTAGTACACTTTAAACAAAATATTATAGTAATCTGCTTTTAAAATCGGATAGTTACTCGTTAATGTATAACTATGTCTTTTATCCCATCTTAAATTGAACTTCTATTGTGTGGCTAAAACCTGCAATCGCTACTTTACGCAACCTTGCGTAAGCACGCAACCGTGTGCGTTCTCGTGCCACGTGTGCATTTCCGTGCACTCACCTCATGTACTTTTTCTACCGTACCACGTGTACACCGTGCATTCGTACCTAAATATTCCACACTTATCACGATCAATGTAAGCAATGCAGCAAATTTGTATTTCTACTGCTCACTACACAATACACCTTTGTTCCTTACACACGCTGGAAGTCGCCCACACGGGTAATCTTCCATTGAGTGCTGCCTAAACTTTTAGGTCGGAACTGAGAGTTGTATGTGTTCTACAATTTACCCACTTAAACAAATACACAAAATGTATAACAAATAAACTTATCCGATTCTATGCAGATCTATAATGACTATTGACTATAATTTAAATGCTATGATTCAGATTGGATAGCTATCTTGCAGAACATACACTGATATAAATATCCATATAATAATATAACATATATATATATATATACACACCACTTGACTCTCATAGAACCCCCACACAGCACATGTATTCGTACACACATACTGAATGAATGCAGTTTTTACAGAGCCTCTAATTTGCATATGAACAGATGTTCACAGGGTGGTTGAACAGGTTCATTAACATTTCAATTGCTTATCTTGTAGCAAACAGAGGGTTAACAAATCCTGGGGGGGGGGGGGGGGACTTTATATCTGTGTGTAATTCTTACATCAAGTATTCAACTCACCATTAACTCTCACTAGGCCCAATTAAAACTATTTGTAATTGACTTTGGCATGGGTTAATTAAATTCATTGGTAGCTTTTAAATGGTCTTGGATTTGTACATATATATTGTTTATTTGTGACAACGGAAACAGATTGCTTTAAACACACTGAAAGTCAGCTGTTAGCTAAGTACATAGAGAGTGGCTTTACGTACCTAAAATGGTGTCACACCATGCGGCCAGAAATACAAACACTAGCTCCTTTGTTACAAATAAATCACAAGCTATACAAGCACCAGAAGTCTATTACTTCAGGCCTATGTTAGCAGTATGCAAATAGGCCTCAGCATGCTAACACAGCTATATCATACCTATGCACCAACTTTTAAATGCTATTTAAATTTACTTAACAGATAAACAATCCAATCTGAATCAAACACAATATGACTTATTTGATTTGTGTTTAGCAACAATAAAAATACGCTACCAACAAAATAACAGGTGGCGCTGGACAATCGGGTGAATTTTATAAAAACATTTATTCAAATACAATTTTTAAGGTTACAACACACTCCCGGGAGAAATAAAATGATAGAACAAAATTTCACAATTGTAAAAACTGTGCACTGTATGCGAGCTTCTTAATCAATTTCCTCAGGAAACCAGTTATAAATTGTAAACTTATATGCACATATTTGAAAAAAATATATAAAGCTGTGCCTGAGGCTATTCACTTTTTTAAATGCACTAAAATGCAAACAAACTTCAATATAAAATGTATGTGAATTAATTGATTAATATAGTAACATAATAAAAGTCACTCACGCCTTGGTAAGCCACAAGGTACTGAATACGTCACAGATCCATATGTATAGATGGTTAATTGTAAAGATACATTGGTAAGTTACCTCCGCTGGGCAGGAGCCTGTGTTTTCCTTGCTCCCTGGTGTCGTCTCGTTGTGCTGTCAGAGATACCTGCCTTTAGAAAAAGACGCCCTGCTGGCGTTGAAACGCGTTAGGATACAGGCTTTTTTTTTCACAAGGATCCACACTCTCATCAGCTGCTGCACCCACGGTTTGTCCGTGTAGAGAAGCCCACGGACACAGCGCTGCCATTGGGAGCACCTGCACCTGCAATCCACTTCCAATCCCCGTAGCTCCGGCTGAGCACGCCATCTGGGGAAAAGATATTCACGGGTGCTGTTCCCTTGCAAGCCCGGCGCAGACCGGCGTACTCCGGAAAATCAGCCCAAATAGCCTCCTGTCTGCAAGTGCGGAGGTACCGGAGGCAGTGTGATCTACCTGCACGGCCTTACAGGCACACTGCACGGCGCAGCAATACCATACCCGCTGAGGCTCTGGTGTGTGTCTCTGACAGCACAACGAGACGACACCAGGGAGCAAGGAAAACACAGGCTCCTGCCCAGCGGAGGTAACTTACCAATGTATCTTTACAATTAACCATCTATACATATGGATCTGTGACGTATTCAGTACCTTGTGGCTTACCAAGGCGTGAGTGACTTTTATTATGTTACTATATTAATCAATTAATTCACATACATTTTATATTGAAGTTTGTTTGCATTTTAGTGCATTTAAAAAAGTGAATAGCCTCAGGCACAGCTTTATATATTTTTTTCAAATATGTGCATATAAGTTTACAATTTATAACTGGTTTCCTGAGGAAATTGATTAAGAAGCTCGCATACAGTGCACAGTTTTTACAATTGTGAAATTTTGTTCTATCATTTTATTTCTCCCGGGAGTGTGTTGTAACCTTAAAAATTGTATTTGAATAAATGTTTTTATAAAATTCACCCGATTGTCCAGCGCCACCTGTTATTTTGTTGGTAGTGGTTTATGTAAGGGATTGGCAATTCCCTTTATCAGGAGGCTGCTGACAATCTCAGTGCAGTGTTTTTCACCCAAGCGCTTAGTTTCTTTTCCTTAATAAAAATACGCTGTAGCATTTCAAATATTGTGCGATTTTTTGTCACACTCACACAACAAAGAAATATATTGTCCCTTGAATTTCATATCAGTGCCTTACTGGTAACACAAAAAAACAAATGGCATGCAGTTCAGCAGCATCTAGATGTGTCCATCTTTAGCTGGTAGACCACAGCGGCGTCTGTACTGCGCATCATTAAGTACGTGATATCGCGGATGCAGCCCCCAACTGAGAAGTTCAGATTATTTCTAATAAATATTTAAAATGCCAGCGTTAATATATGCTGCGGACAGGCGCATCTTATCACCATATACGATAAAAGTGCGCTGTACATCGCAAACACTACATCCCTTAAGAGAAAACAAGTACTCGCACACATTGTCGGCTGAGGTACAACGTTCAGAGATGTATATATCTGATATTAAAAGGGTATGCATTCAATATAACACATGTACAGTATATATATGGTTACAGAGTTACAATTACACAAGAAGCAGTTGTAGTTACATTAAGGATCAATTACAGCCACAGCCAGCATACTTTACCCTGTCCCTCAATGCACAGTCCTCTCCATCTTTGAATCTTCCTCAACAGCAACTAAACAGAATAGCAAACAAAACTTCTTGGGTGAGGGGAAATACCTATATACTGTGTATTGTGGGAAGTACATGTCTGGGACTGAGTCTTCTGTTATTGGTCCAGGGTAGGGTGATCTCTCATTCATGATTTGTTATTGGTCAGTTCATATGCAAGCAACGTCCAGCCTTGAAGAGGACATCATAGGGGTTAGCCACTGGTTTCTTTCTGCACACATGCTGTCTTTCAGGAGATTCTTTTGTTCACTTTAGAATGTGGCTTCATATTCATACTCATATAACACACTCATTCCCCTGATTATTTTGACACCAAGCATGACATGTTTATCTTGTTCCGTTCCAATAATACATATATATCTGATGTTAAACTCTATTATATAAATACATTATAATGTCTGGTGCTTGACATGTTTCATTTATGTGTTGTATGAAATATGTGTTGAATATATCTTTGTTGCTTGTCTGTGTGAATGCGTATGCTACCATATATAGCTGTGCATGCGTGTATGCGCACGCACAGCGACCCATCTGTTTGGAGTTTGTATTTGGTGTGTATGTAATATTTTTGACTTCAACACCAGTTCATATTATGCCACATTACAGTGCTCCCAGTTCGTATTTTACCACATTACAGTGCAGCCTCCAGTTTATATTATGTCACATTACTGTGCCCCCAGATCATATTATGCTACATTACAGTGCTGCCATAGTTCATATTATGCAAACACTATAGTGCCTCCACTTCATATTGTGCCAAATTACAGTGCCCCACTTCATATTATGTAACATTATTATGCTCTCCAGTTCATTTTATACCACATTACAATCAGTCCAGGGGTATACCTAGATATACTGGAGGCCCCAAGGCATAAGTTTGTAAGGATCCCTATGTACCACCCAATGGAGAAAAATTTATATAACTTTGACAAGAAAGATGGGCCCCTCTCAGCTCTGGAACCCATAGCAGCTACACTCCCTGCACCTATGGAAGCTACGCCCTTGTGTCAGGTCCGGGTGTTTTTGTGAATCCGTTAACCCGGGACCAACCACAGGTGTAGGTGCTGGGGTATGAAGAAAGCAGGGAGGGCGAAGAAAGTTCCGTTTCATATATTTATTAAAAATAACAATGCAGTAAAGAGTTGAATGACAAGTTGTTAATCATCATATTATACTGAAGTATTGCAGGAATGGCAGAAATAATATGCAGGATGAATCTCAAAGACCAATAAAAGAAATGTTCATGGAACTGTATATAAAACAAGCTGATGAATAAATGTTGAATTGTCCAAATACAAACAAGCTTTGATGCTGAACTGCAGAATGTGTTTAACTGGGTAATGCAGACATGAAGAAATAACTGTAAGGATTTGCAATGAAGTTTTGAGAGTTAACTGAGAGACTGTGAAGAATTATCCTTGTTATGATAACATAGAAAATAAAAGTACTGAATTGGGTTACTTGCGGGTTCCGGAGATCACTGTGAAAACTGTAGTAGATGACAAGGTGATGAACGGGTTAAATACAGAGTAGAACAAACGAACAGCTGAGGGTAGTGGAATCCTCCAAACTTTGTATGGTTGATGGCAGGTAGACAAGGTAACCTCATGCAGGACTCTGGGAATCCAACTATTTCCAGTAGGTGTGCAATTAACTGACAGCACAGCGGAGAGCCGGTGGATCTTTAGCAGTGAAGGCTGCAGACGAACCTCTGGGAACGGAGGCGATATCTGGACCACGGGAATCACACAGGAATGCACGGAGAGAGCTCAGAGCTAGAGCACAGCGTTGATACAACAAAGCACTGGCCCAGAGTAACATAATCCCAGCCTACTTAAAGGCAGCACAAGCACGGGATTGGCTTACACCTGCCCACAGGTGTTTTCACAAGTGCTCTGTATTACCTATTTGGTCTCCAACATGGCCACCTCCTATACAGCAGACACATCGCAGTGTACAAAATGCAAGCTTGGTTCCTACACATCATATCCGAATAACTGAAGTTTAGACAATCAACGTTCTACTGCGTACTGAGCTGCAGGAAAAAGGAGGAATTCTGTTCTTATTCAAAAGGGAAGGATTTGAACATCTGAATATTGAACGTTCTCCACAAAATATATAATTATCCTATAACACCCCAGGGTGCGCATATCTGCATTTTGTACATTGTCTAAAAGTTCTCTTGGAAGTGGGGGTGACCACTTCAGCGGAGATTGCAGCACTGCTGTGTTGGAGTGCTGGTTCGAAAACATTTTTTAACAAGACACATCGCAGTGCCTTAGGCCATTTGGTCCCCGCACTCCCAGTTCCCAGACTCTGCATTACCTGTGCCACTGATCACGCCGCGTCCCCACACGGGTGCACAGCACCGCGAGCAACCGCACTGGCAACGGATGAACCCCAGAACCCGCAAAGGTGAGAGATCGGTTCGTGACAGTACCCCCTCTTCTACGGGTGGTCTCCGAACACCTTTGAACCTTATCAGGATTTTTGGAGAAGTATTTCTGTACCAGTCTTGGAGCATGAACATCTTCAGAGAAAACCCAGGATCTCTCCTCCGGACCGTAACCCTTCCAGACGACCAAAAACTGTAAACGTCCATATCGGGAACGTGAGTCTACAATCTCTTTAACTTCAAATTCCTCATCCTGCACAGAGTCAACTTTAGGAGATTTGGACTGGGTAGTACGGAACTTATTGAGAATCAAAGGCTTCAATAAAGATGTATGAAAGGCGTCTCAAAGATGGTGGCAACTTGACTCTGTATGACACAGGATTGAGTACCTTTACAATGGGAAATGGACCAATAAACTTGGGAGCAAATTTCTTAGAAGGAACTTTGAACCTGAGATTGCGCGTAGAAATCCAAACTTGGTCCCCCACCTTGTAATTCGGTACAGCTTTACGTTTTCTATCTGCGAAAGATTTATAACGAGCGGAAGTTTTGACCAACGACTTACGCACACAACTCCAGATTCTAGATAGACGTTGAAGTTCTTGATCTGCTGCTGGAACCTCTAGGGCTGGCAATGGATGGAACTCTGGCACACGAGGATGAAAGCCGAAGTTAATATAAAAGGGCGTAGATTCTGAAGATGAATGGAAGAGATTATTATGAGCAAATTCTGCCAATGGAAGGTAGTCAACCCAGTCATCCTGTGAGGACGATATATATAGCCGGAGAAATGTTTCAAGGTCTTGGTTGACTCTCTCAGTTTGTCCATCTGTCTGAGGATGATATGCAGAAGAAAAATTCAACTTGACATTTAAAGATGAACAAAGCGACCTCCAAAACTTGGCCACAAACTGTGTTCCCCGATCAGAGATGATCTCTCGAGGAAGGCCATGCAACTTGAAGATTTCAGAGATGAACAATCTGGCTAGTAAAGGGGCTGATGGTAACCCAGTTAATGGAATGAAATGTGCCATTTTCGAAAATCGATCCACTATCACCCAAATGGTATTTCGCCCTTTTGATGGAGGTAGATCGGTCACGAAATCCATTGAGATATGAGTACAAGGTTGTTTGGGTATGGATAATGGATGTAATAAACCTGATGGAGAACTTCTTGGACTCTTATGTTGGGCACATTTAGGACATGCTGCTATAAACTCTTGGACATCGGCTTTGAGACGTGGCCACCAATAAGACTGTTGAATACATTTGAGAGTCTTTAGAACCCCAGGATGACCCACGAAGGAAGAGGAGTGAGCCCAGGTAAGCAGCCGTTTTCGAAGATTTGTGGCAACAAAGGTCTTGCCAGGCGGAGGAACTGGAGAGGTTCGAGTCATTAAAAAGGACGTAGGATTCACAATGGCTTGATTCGTGGTAGCATCATTTAATTCAGAAGAAGCAAAGGACCGGGAAAGGGCATCTGCCTTTTTGTTCTGAGACCCTGGACGATAGGTGAGCTTGAAATTAAATCGTGTGAAGAAAAGCGCCCATCGAGCTTGTCGTGGATTCAAGCACTGAGCTGACTGCAGATATAGAAGATTCTTATGATCAGTATAAACTGTAATGCGATGTTGTGCTCCTTCTAGAAGGTATCTCCACTCCTCAAATGCCAACTTGATGGCAAGTAATTCTTGTTCACCGATTGCATAATTACGTTCTGCCTGGAGGAACTTACGGGAGAAATATCCGCAGGGATGGACCTTTTTATCTTCAAAGACTTGTGACAACACAGCTCCTACTGCTTCTGTAGATGCATCCACCTCTAGAAGAAAGGGACGATTCAAATCAGGCTGTCGAAGAATGGGGGCTGACCCAAAGGCTTGCTTTAAATCAGAGAAGGCTTTGATTGCTTCAGAAGACCAGTTCGTAGGATTTGCTCCCTTGCGAGTTAGGGCTGTGATGGGAGCAGCTAACGAAGAATAATTCTTAATGAATCTCCTATAGAAATTAGCAAAGCCAAGAAATCGCTGAATCCCCTTGAGAGTTGTAGGAGTGGACCAATCTCGGATAGCTTGTACCTTCCCGGGATCCATACATAGCTCTGATCCAGAAATGATGTAACCACGGAACGGTATGGAAGATACTTCAAAGGTGCACTTCTCTAACTTACAATAAAGTTGATTTTTTTTCAGACGTGTCAGTACCTCTTTAACTTGGTGACGGTGAGACTTTAGATCCTTAGAGAATATTAGGATATCATCCAGGTACACTACTAGACACTTGTAGAGAAGATCACGAAAAAGTTCATTCACATAGCTTTGAAAAACTGCAGGTGCATTACAAAGACCAAAAGGCATTATAAGGTATTCGTAATGCCCATCCCGGGTATTAAAAGCAGTCTTCCACTCGTCCCCTGCCCGGATGCGGATTAAATTGTAGGCTCCTCGGAGATCCAATTTTGTAAACACAGTAGCTCCCTTTACCCGATCAAATAATTCTGGAATTAAGGGTAATGGGTACTTGTTTTTCACAGTGATCTCATTGAGTCCACGGTAATCTATGCATGGTCGTAACCCACCGTCCTTCTTCTTAACGAAAAAGAATCCGGCTCATGCAGGTGAAGAAGATGGTCTGATAAATCCTTTGGTTAGATTTTCCTGTATATAATCAGACATAGCTTGCGTCTCTGGGATGGATAGCGGATAAATTCGTCCCCTAGGAGGGGTTTTACCCGGAACCAGGACGATTGGGCAGTCCCATTCACGATGAGGAGGTAGAGAGTCTGCTGCTTGTTTACTGAAAACATCCGCAAAGGATTGATACACCGGAGGTAGGTCGGGAAGGCTAATTGACCGGAGAGGTACAATTGAGGCTAAACAGTCCTTGGTACAAGATTTACCCCACGAAAGGACTTCCATGGTTTGCCAATTAAGTTGAGGATTATGTTTCTGCAGCCAAGGTAAACCAAGTATCACATCTTGAGAGGCTTTGGGAATCACGTAGAAGGAGACGTATTCGGAATGGAGCACACCAACTTTCATCTTGAGACATACGGTTCGATGAGTAATTATACCATCTGGAATTCGACTTCCATCCACTGCTGTAACAGCAACTGCTGCTTCCAGAGGCATGGTTTGAACTTTAGTCCGTAAGACAAAGGCTGAGGAGATGAAGTTCTCGGCTGCCCCGGAATCTAGGAGAGCTGAAACTTTCACTGTAGACCTTGGAACTTCTAATTGAATAGACAAGGTCGGCTCTTTCCCAGAACGTGATTCTAAAGTAACTCCTAGCTTAACCTCTCTTGAATAAGCTAGGAGCGAGAGTTTCCCGGTCGGAGTTTGCAGAATTTAACTAAATGTTCGGAGGACCCACAGTACATGCAGAGGTTACCTTGTCGACGACGAAGTCGTTCCTCCTCTGTGAGGCGAGAGCGCCCAATCTGCATAGGTTCTTCTGTCATTACCGGAGACTGTGATGAAGAATCTTGTCGAGACCTAGGATGATAACGTGGACTGGATCGCTCTGCCCTGGATTTCTCTAAACATCGCTCCCTGTAGCGTAGGTCAAGTTTATTACAGAGAGAAATCAATTCATCCAGTTTAGTTGGCACATCCCGGATAGTTAAATCATCCTTGATTCTCTCTGAAAGTCCATTCCAAAACGCGGCGATCAGGGCCTCCTCATTCCAGTTTAACTCTGAAGACAACGTGCGAAACTGAATAATATATTGACTGACAGGACGTAAACCTTGACGTAGACGGAGAATCTCCAAAGATACTGAGGTGGTCCTGCCTGGTTCGTCAAAGATTCTCCGGAAGGATGATACGAACTCCTTGTAATTAGAGAGGATAGGATCACCTCTTTCCCATAATGGTGATGCCCACTCCAGAGCCTGACCGGAGAGGAGGGCAATAATATATGCAACCTTAGAACGAGCTGATGGGAAACTGGCAGACAACAGTTCGAACTGGATCTCGCATTGATTCAGGAATCCTCTGCAAAGTTTTGGAGTTCCGTCAAACTTACTCGGAGAGGGTAACTGCAAGCGGGACGTAGGCAGCGTCACAGAAGAAGCTGTAGTGGTAACTGGGACAACCGGAGTTGGAATCTGGACTTGAGACGTTTTAATAGCCATATGAAGAGTCTCTAAACGGTCTGCCATAGTTTGCATAAACTGCACTATTTGTGTCTGTATAGACTCCTGGTTTTCCAGACGGGAAAGGATATCTGACGTAGCACCGCCTCCTGCGAATTGGTCACTTGACGGATCCATGTGGCCAGTGCTTACTGTCAGGTCCGGGTGTTTTTGTGAATCCGTTAACCCGGGACCAACCACAGGTGTAGGTGCTGGGGTATGAAGAAAGCAGGGAGGACGAAGAAAGTTCCGTTTCATATATTTATTAAAAATAACAATGCAGTAAAGAGTTGAATGACAAGTTGTTAATCATCATATTATACTGAAGTATTGCAGGAATGGCAGAAATAATATGCAGGATGAATCTCAAAGACCAATAAAAGAAATGTTCATGGAACTGTATATAAAACAAGCTGATGAATAAATATTGAATTGTCCAAATACAAACAAGCTTTGATGCTGAACTGCAGAATGTGTTTAACTGGGTAATGCAGACATGAAGAAATAACTGTAAGGATTTGCAATGAAGTTTTGAGAGTTAACTGAGAGACTGTGAAGAATTATCCTTGTTATGATAACATAGAAAATAAAAGTACTGAATTGGGTTACTTGCGGGTTCCGGAGATCACTGTGAAAACTGTAGTAGATGACAAGGTGATGAACGGGTTAAATACAGAGTAGAACAAACGAACAGCTGAGGGTAGTGGAATCCTCCAAACTTTGTATGGTTGATGGCAGGTAGACAAGGTAACCTCATGCAGGACTCTGGGAATCCAACTATTTCCAGTAGGTGTGCAATTAACTGACAGCACAGCGGAGAGCCGGTGGATCTTTAGCAGTGAAGGCTGCAGACGAACCTCTGGGAACGGAGGCGATATCTGGACCACGGGAATCACACAGGAATGCACGGAGAGAGCTCAGAGCTAGAGCACAGCGTTGATACAACAAAGCACTGGCCCAGAGTAACATAATCCCAGCCTACTTAAAGGCAGCACAAGCACGGGATTGGCTTACACCTGCCCACAGGTGTTTTCACAAGTGCTCTGTATTACCTATTTGGTCTCCAACATGGCCACCTCCTATACAGCAGACACATCGCAGTGCCTTAGGCCATTTGGTCCCCGCACTCCCAGTTCCCAGACTCTGCATTACCTGTGCCACTGATCACGCCGCGTCCCCACACGGGCGCACAGCACCGCGAGCAACCGCACTGGCAACGGATGAACCCCAGAACCCGCAAAGGTGAGAGACCGGTTCGTGACACCTTGACTCTAGTGTACATGTTACTAAATTAGTGATTTACCTGTAGAGGGCTCATCTCTAATAGGACTTACATGTAATATGAATTTAGGAATGTACAATACTTATATAAGAACACCGTAGGATGTGTAGGTGTCGCTGCTGGACTGCTGGGAGACCTGCTCCCTGTTGGACAAAAGATGCATTAAAGTGCCTCCTGATAAAGGTCCTGTTTGGACCAAAAACGTTTGAGAGTAACAACATGTACAAGCTGAGTATGTTTAAATAAATGTGCTATTTTTCAAATTTGGAAAGTCTGGAGAGCACCCCCTCTTGGATTCTCTCTCATATACATATATATATATATATATGACTGACGCTGCTCCTTACCTCTGTGGTGCCGCTGGCGGCCACTGGAGGGCACCCAGTGGAGTGCCGTTTGGGACAAGGACACACACACATTCTCTATGTACACTGCCCCCCCCAACTATATACTGCCCCTATATAAACACCGCACCCTCATACCCCTCCATATAATGCCCCTATATACACAGAGCAACCCCCCTCCTCCATATATTGCTGCTGCAATATACCGCATACTCTGCACCCCCTCCATATACTATGTTGCAACCCCAAGTTACTTGCCATCCCGGGACTCGGAAACAAGTAGCAGCAATAACCAGAAAATGAATGCAGGAACCACTAGACGGCCCCACAGCGCTCAGAGCAGAGACACCAGAGACACGTGTGGCCACTTACTGGCGGGAGGAGAAGGTGAAACAGTCCAGGAAGGGGCGATACCCTGTGTGGGGTGAGCAGTGCGGTGACCAGGAGGAGGTATGGGCTGCAGATGATGTGGGTGAGGAGGCAGATAATTGGCTCAGCTGCTTTATATATACTGCATGCTGGCAGAGGTGCGGGATCCTGTCCTGGCCCCTCCGACACCCGGCACAGGCCATGCCAAGACCCCTCTGGCCAGCTGCTGGTGTCCTCTACCCCCAGACTGGCCGGGAGCTGTGTGGGGACTGGTAAGATTACACGTGCCAGTACTGTTGTATATAGTGTAGCATCATTATAGCCTGCCCATTACAGATATACAGCATCTATATATATATATATATATATATATATATATATATTCACGGTTAATGCTACACCCTCAGCATAACAGGGCCTCCAGCAGGAGGACTTCCCGAAACCCGGCAGCTCCTGTGTGAGTAGCAACCAAAATCCATACCTCCCAACATGACCCACTCCAGGAGGGACAGAATGCTCTACTTCTGGACTTTCCCTCTTTATGTAGGCACGCCATCATCTGTGGTGAAACGCTTTTCTAATTCATTAACCTGTTCAGCACAGGTGATGGGGGAAGTCCAGGAGCAGAGTATTGTGTCCTTCCTGGAGAGGGTCATGTTGGGAGGTATGCAAAATACACCCCCCCTCCCTACACACACACACACACACACACTATCCAGCCCAGCCCTGGTGTCTGTCATTTGTACAGGCTTTTAACTAGTTGTATTATAATAATGTACAGCGCAGCAACAATACAGCACCATGATAATGCTGTGTGTCTCTCCCCTCCCCCATCCCCTCCCCTGTCTGTGCATGTCAGCAGATTTACTGCAGATGGCTGCAGGGAGGGGGAGTATTCCTAGGTCCCGCCCCATCATCCTGTTGGAGATGGTTCTATAGAAGTAGGTTTTAGAGCACAAGAGGATTTCTCAGTAGGCTGAGGCATTATTAACCTTTTCCTGGGAAGTTTGGGTTGTTTAATTACTGTAGAAGGTTAAAATGATAATAAATATCTGTAATACTAGACAATATTATTAACACAGTGACTCATTGCAAGATGCATACGGAAACTTTGTTTCAAGAAACGTTTACTAAAATGTAAATAGACAGCTTTAATGTATCCAGTGGCAACTGAGCAACGATACTCCAAGAACAGGGTTTAGATGTTAGGTTATATCACAGTATGCATGCGATAGTGTTTCAAGATGCATGCTTAACATCACTTAGTCAGTCATCTGCCCCTCTACTGTATTATCCTTCACCTTGCAGCCATTTTCCTGCCTTTGTGTTTCCCCTGTCGTCTGCCAGTTCCTCTTGTATTTCCACTGTATCTCATGTATTGCAGCTCTGCTCTATGCATGTGTATACTGTATGTGTGTGTGTGTGTGTGTGTGTGTGTGTGTGTGTGTGTATATATATATTTGACTTATCTGTTGTCAGTGTGATTTTTCATCCACGAGTGCCAGATACTACCTGGGGACTATATATATATATATATATATATATATATATATATATATATGAGACAGCTTTTCTGATTATTATTTTTTTGTACCTCACACCTTTCAACTCTACACCTCCCCCCCCCCCCCCCCCCCCCAAAAAAAAAAAAAAAAAAATAGGGGGGAGCAGAGCCTACATAACCAACAGAAGAGACAAATCTCCGAAGAAAAAGGGAAGGTGCTGCAATGGTTATGGTCAGGAAGGGTAGAGGCAGGAGAGATAGAAAAGGAGCCACCAGCAAGAAGAAGAGGAGGAAGGCAGAGAAGTAAGGGAAGGAAGCAATAGGTGTTTTCTGAAAATAAAAATATGAAATGAAAGATCCAGAGGAAGGAATACAGGGAGGAAGGGTGGGGGTCTGCTGGAGAAGAGACCACAGTACAGGAGTGAAGTATCTGCAATCGTTATATAAAGACTGGCTATGTGGAGGACAGTGTCTGTACAGTATCATATGCACAGACCTAGATATGTGACAGACTGCATGTGAGGACTAATTCCATGTACAGGTAATCTTTTCCACTCTAAATAATTAGTAGATCATTCAAGTATAAATGTAGTTAAGTGGGGTTTATCTTTGCAGTGGATATCTTTGTATAATAGCATGGAATACTGTGTGCACAGCACATTTGAACTTGGTGTAAGCTAAGTGAATTCATTACGGTTGATTTATGATATACACTAATGTATAAAACTATGCAGGCGTAATTAGTAAACATTGATGTGTAATTCAAATATTGTTACACTATAATGCCATTATTGATAGAAGGCTGTTAGGTCTTTCTCATTCCAGACCACATATGCTGAAATGGCTATTGCACTACAGTATACTGTATGTGCCAGGACCCTGCCCTATGCAGCTTGCAGGATATTATCTATAATACTAACTCAATACACAGAGATTTGGGTGATTACATTATGATAATTAATACTATTTTTTTGTAGTCATTTAGGTGTTATTAGATACTCAGATACATTTGGAGACACATGCTGCATTGGAGTTGCTCAGGATGCATGTGTTAATATGCAGCACTGCACACACACATGTAATCGACAATATTTGTACATATGTATTTCACGTGTCCATTTTACATTGTGTCCAGCACCTTGAATAAATCCTACGAAGAGTTACACATTTGGGTGAGTTGTGATGATGCTTTCTTGTAATGTTGTTCTCCAGCTCATTCTGGGGGCCATTTATCATAGGTCGCTTATTATACTATCTGGCAACTGCAACCTCTTGGAAAAAATGTGGCACAATAATGAGAACAATCCCTAAAATATATCTATCATTTTACATTGTGTACATAGTAATTTAATGTTGTATAATGATTCTGCAGATCATAAAATCCTGCCTGGAATCTTCTGATGTAAAGGGTGTCTGATCTAATGAAGATTCATCATCATCATCTGTGACAGCACAAGCTATAACAAGGCGCTATGTACAGTACAGCCAAGGCCAAAAGTTTTGGAAATGACACAAACATTAATTTTCACAAAGTCTGCTGCCTCAGTTTTTGCACATACTCCAGAATGTCATGAAGAGTGATCAGATGAATTGCAAAGTCCCTCTTTGCTGTGACAATGAACTTAATCCCCAAAACAACATTTCCACTGCATTTCAGCCACAAAAGGACCAGTTGACATCATGTCAGTGATTCTGTCATTAACACGGGTGAGAGTGTTGATGACGACAAGGCTGGAGATCACTCTGTCATGCTAACTGAATTAGAATGACAGACTGGAAGCTTTAAAAGGAGGGTGGTGCATGAAATCATTGTTCTTCCTCTGTTAACCACGGTTACCTGCAAGGAAAGATGTGCAGTCATCAGTCCTTTGCATAAAAAGGGCCTCACGGGTAAGGATATTGCTATTACTAATATTGCACCTAAATCAACCATTTATCGGATCATCAAGAACTTCAAGGAGAGAGGTTCAATAGTTGTTAAGAAAGCTTCAGGGTGCCCAAGAACATCCAATAAGCACCAGGACCATCTCCTAAAGTTGATTCAGCTGCGGGATCGGGGCATCGCCAGTGCGGAGCTTGCTTAGGAATGGCAGCAGTCAGGTGTGAGTGCATCTGCACGTACAGTGAGGCGAAGACTTTTGGAGAATGGACTGGTGTCAAGAAGGGCAGCAAAAAAGCCACTTCTTTCCAGGAAAACCATAAGGGACAGACGATATTCTTCAAAAGGTACAGATGGAGCCACGCTAGTCATGGCTCAGTCTGTGACTAGGCGCGCCTGCCCAGGCACGCATAGCAGCGAGAGTGTCTGTCCGGCCGAGTGCGCGCATCAAATTAACGTGAATGGAGAGTATCTCCATCCGGGTGGCGTGTACCCAGACGGAGACGCTCAGTATGGGAGAGTCTCTGTGCACTCCCGGCATGACTAGGTGGACAGATCGCCTAGTCACACCGGGAGTGCACGCCTGCGATGGAGCCACCTCAGATGAGCGCGGCTCCATCTGTACAGATATTGGACTACTGAGCAATGGGGTAAAGTCATTTTCTCTGCTGAATCCCCTTTCAGAATGTTTGGGGCATCTGGAAAAACACTTGTCTGGAGAACGAAAGGTGAGTGCTACCATCAGTCCTGTGTCATGCCAACAGCAAAGCATCCTGAGACCATTCATGTGTGGAGTTGCTTCTCAGCCAAGAAAGTGGTCTCACTCACAGTTTTGTAGGCAGCTATGAATAAAGAATGGTACCAAAACATCTTCCAAGAGCAACTTCTCCCAACCATCCAAGAACAGTTTGGTGATGAAGAATGCCTTTTCCAGATGATTTAGCACCCAGCCATATGGCAAATGTGACAACTAAGTGGCCTGGGGAACAAAACATTACATTTTGGGTCCATGGCCAGGAACTCCCCAGACCTTAATCCCACTGAAAACTTGTGGTCAATCCTCAAGAGGCAGGTGGACAAACAGAAACCTACAAATTCTGACAAACTCCAAGCATTAATTAGGCAGGAATGGGCGGCCATCAGTCAGTATGAGGCTCAGAAGTTGATTGACAGCATGCCAGGGCAAATTGGTGAGGTCTTGAAAAAGAAGGGTCTACACTGCAAATACTGACTCTTTGCATAAACTTAATGTAATTGTCAATAAAAGCCTTGATACATATGAAATGCTTGTAATTTTACTTCAGTATACCATATTAACATTTGCCAAAAAGGTCTAAAAACACTGAGCAGCAAACTTTGTGAAAACCAATACTTGTGTCATTCTCAAAACTTTTGGCTATGGCTGTACAGCCTGGAAGGATTAGCAGTGGGAGTTTCTTTACTTTAATTGACAGGGCTAGCTCTGATACATCTTAATCATGTTCCTGTCCTGAATCACATATACTTTATTACCTATATTTAATAGACAAAGGTAAGTGCACTATTTAAATAATCTTAGCTAAAATTACAGTACAGAAAATGTATGAAAATAATAAATTGACACTAATTACAATATGTTGGTCCGATAGAATGAACTTTCTTTAACAAGCAACAAAAATGTGTTCCGATGGTTTATTAACTTTTGGGATCAGTAAATTTGATAGTAACATTTGACCCTTTCAGGAGATATGTAACGTGCTAACAACTACAGGTTTTAAATGTGTGCCTGTTTATTGTTCCCATGAAATGACCACAGCGAAAAGCAAATGTGTGTGTGCTGAACTGTAATAAGTGTCCTTTGCAAAGGTTCTTTAGCAATCATGGGAATAAACCATTAACACAATGAAACAAAATATCTCTCTCCACAATGATCTGCATCTTTTAATCTGGTGATGTTGGACCGATCTCTGCTGCACAGGTTAAGAATTAAAGTTTAACAAGCCATTGCAAACTACTTAAGACTACACACAAAGAAAACACAAGCCATGCTGAACTTTGTACCTGCTGTACACCTAAGGGATATATTTTTCTGTTCACACACATTACCCATGGAGGCTGTATTAGTCTCCAGTCTCCCAGATAAGATTGCTGCTTTTTGATCCCTTTGCACTTAGAATGTATATTTCCTGTGTGTTTTCTTTTTGTATTTAATCATTCAGTTGTTTTCCTGCCAGATAGAATGACCATTGCATTTCTGTGGAACCTTTCATGTATCCAAATATAGAATGCTTTCCTGTTGTTTTTATATTCTTAGCAACTTAATATAAATTGTTAGTTTAAGGCAAACAAATATACAGTACATTAACTACAGTACAGCACTGCTCCAGCTCCAAGTTACTTAAGCCCATATGCAGTGAGGAGGGCACAGATATATATGTAAACAATATATAATTTGCAAAGGAGGGTATTTATCAAGCTTGGCGAGAGATAATGTATCAACCAATGAGCTCCTGACTATTTTACAAACGCAGCCTATAAAATGACAGAAACTGATTGGTTTAGTACTGAATCTCTCTCCATTTGATCTGTCTCCAAAGCTTTGATAACTATCCCCCTAACTTTTAAAAATTGGTTAAAACAACTTAATTTATATGTACATTTTTCTTTAATTGTTACTGTGACAAAGGGGACGAGTTTGGAATGTGAATGTGTCACTGTTTATCTTTGTGCAGATGAGCAACATAATTGATGGGACAACACAGACACTGCAAATGCAGGAAAAGCCTAAATCATGTATAGTGTATATGTTATTCTGCATAAAAGGAATTACTGCTACATAAACAATTCTATATTACTGAAACCTCATTCTGTCCTGTCATCATTTTTTATAGGTTGAATTGTACAGGCTATCATGCATGAGCAAATCTTGTGTTTTTCTTTTAGTATAAAGTTCTGTGTGGTTTATTGTGGATTTTGTAGCTCCAAAGAACATTTACAGGATGGTTTTTTTTCACACTGTGTCTAGAAATGTGAGAAGAAAACCAGTCATGGTGAATGTAGGTCAACACCAGCAGGGGGCAGCCTACTTCTTGATCCTGCACAAGTGAAAAGGCATTACAAAAACAGGAGTGATGTCATCAGAGTGACTGGGTATTATATACTTAAAGGATCACTAAGCTTAATTAAACCAGTTAGCTTATATAAAAAAAGCTACTGGTAACATTTACAGATGTATATGTTTAGAAGCTTATGATGATATTAGAAATAGCATCATGTGGGCTACTGTAATAAGAAATGTCTGATTCCCACAGATCAATGTACACGAAGCAGACAATTTCTCACCTGTTCTTGCTCAGTGATGTTCTTTATTGATCAGCCCATGGTTGCTGCTGTTGAAACCAATAAGAGATGTAGTACACTATTAACCAATCACATGCTTCTTTTTTCATTATTATATTATTATGGCAGCAGTATAATTGAATGGATCTTTATTAAATCAATGGAGATGAGAAATTGCCTAAACCCTGTATGTGGCAAAAAAAGAAAAAGAAAAATGGAAGGTGTTCATATTCAAAGACTGATGGCCACCAGTGTTGCATAGTGGTTAGCATTACTGCCACCCAGCGTTGAGGGATTGGGGTTGCTACCTACCAAGGCCCTATCTGTGCAGAGTTTGTATGTTTTCTCAAAGTTTAAGACATTTCTTTCATGTCCTTCAGTTTGCCCCACACGCCAAATTCATACTGGTTAATTAATTGGATTATGACAAAAAATATCCCTAGGTAAAATAGACTGTAAAGGCCCATATAGACGGGCCGATGTGGGAGAGATGTGTGCTGAGCGAACCGCTCAGCACACATCTCTCCCCCGCTCAGCACAGCGCGATCTGTGCTGAGCGTGCGGGGGAAGCCGCTCATTTCACCCAGCGGGTGAAGTGAGTGACCCGCTAGATTGGCCTGCATACAGGCCAATCTAGCACCAGCGATAGCGATGCGTGGGGCTGCGCATCGCCATCGCTGTAGAGCGTACACACGGAGCGATAATGCTTAAATTCTAAGCAATCTAGTCAGATTGCTTAGAATATCGCTCCGTGAGTACCCCCCTTTAGTTTAACTACAGCAGGGACTGATGTGAATGTGCAGATATTATCTGTAAATCACTGTGGAATGTGTGTGCACTATATAAATAACAGTAAATAAATAAATAATTATTTTCCTGTATGTCTGATCATGATTCAGTTCTTTACCTACTATCCTGTGTTCCTGGGGAACATGCTGTAACATTAGGCCATGTTATTGGCAATATTGCAGCACTTGGCCAGTCTATTTGAAGGACCCAGACAATCACATATAATCCTCTCACGCTATGATAAAGATTTATATAATAAAACTAACTGCTGATAGAAATTAAGTGCTTACATTGGTGTACATGTGCACATTGGACCTAACGAGCATGGCACATGCTACCCACTGCTCACATGCACAAAGTTGCAACTGTGTGCCCACAACAGAAGCACTGGATTTAACACTTATCGTTCAGTTTGTATGCTCTTTATCTTTCATTCTACAGCTGGAGACATTTCAAGTGAAATCTTTATCTTTATTGAAGCAAAATCTTCTCGTGTGTATGCCCCTTTACAGTGTAGATTTTAGTGATATCCAGGCATCAGCGCAGATGGTTAAATTAAAATAACTGAGGTACTAAGTTACCTGTGCTCAAGCATGGATATCACAGAGGGACCCATTTATCAAGGATAACATATTGAATGCGATCTGGGCGGTATCTTACTGCCCAGGCAATGCGATCCCTTCGGGTGTATCTCCTAGCGGGTGGTCTTCAGTATGCCGGCTGTCGGGATCCCGGCGCTCAGTATACCAGCGCCGGGATCCCGACAGCCGGCATACCGACACTTATTCTCCCTCGTGGGGGTCCACGACCCCCCTGGAGGGAGAATAAAATAGTGTAGCGCGCGTAGCGCGCCACCGTGCCCACAGCGTGGCGAGCGCAGCGAGCCCGCAAGGGACTTATTTGCGCTCGCCACACTGTCGGTATGCCGGTGGTCGGGCTCCCGGCGCCGGTATGCTGGTCGCCGGGAGCCCGACCGCCGGCATACCATACTACACCCCTCCTAGCACCTGCAGGGACAGGGTCTCTGAAAAGAGCCCGTCCCTGTGATGTGCTCTGCAGGCTGATGGGGATTCTGCACATACGCGGTCACAGGTGACTGCGATGTACTGAGGCATTTCTGGTGGAGGGTTCTGGGGGAACCCAGCCGGAACTTTTTTCCACAATCTGTAGCCCATAGGCTGATATTGATACATTGGGCAGCATTACATACCCCATAGAAACCTATGGGGGATGCAGCTGCGGGCGGAAATGGAGGTATCTGGGATCCCTAATATTTTTGTCTTACCCTATAAAATGGGGATTTTCGGGAACATAGACGCAGATATTATTTGATAATAGGCCCCTAAAACCTTCACTGTTAGTTTGCCTTAAGGACCAAGGTTTTGAATGCCTGCACTAAAAGTTTCTCTGCTATTCATTCCCACTTACACTGGCAATAGTCAACCGGGCATTGGCTGACAGAGAATAGGAAGAATGGAGGAGAGGGAGTGACAGGCACAGTGGGAAGCATTGGCAACCGAGATAGGGGATAATTCAGACTGGATCGATGCAGCGGCAGCGATCGCGGTCTGAATCCCTTTGTGGAGTGCGCCTGTGCACAGCAGGAGGCCCAGTGAGATGCTAACAGCATCTCAGGGCTGCGGTTTCCTCTGCCTGATGGACCTGATGGACAGGCAGAGGCGGTCATGGCGCGGGTGGGGGCGTGCCAATAGCGTTAGAACGCTGTTGGTGGGGTGCAGTCCATACAACGCAGGTGTGTCCGGACCATTGCAGGGACGGGTCGCAGTGGCTTTGTGGCGTCACACGCAGACGCTGCGACCCAGGACATGGCAGGCAGCCGCCACCAGCGCATCTAGGCTACGCAGGCAGGGAGCTACTCAGCGGGTGCAAAAACGTTGCCGCCGTGTGATGCTTTTGCACCCTTGAGGGGGAGAGCCTGACATGCAGGGCCAACTAGCCATGTGATGGGCGTCCCCCCGCAGAGTATAGCTGGGTACACACAGGACGATCTAGCCAACTATTTTAGCTAGATAGGTCGCTGAACGATAATATTGTTCCGTGTGTACAGGCTAGATCGTTAAATTTAGCACATCTGCGATCAGATCTGAATTACCCCCTTAGTTAAGAGTAGCACTGCTGACACTCCATATCTGTAACTAACTTGCCTGTTTTGTGCACAGCTTAACATACTGCAGATGTGTAAAAAAAAAAAAAAAAAAAAAACCCCATATGCCCATATGGCTAAGCAAATCTGCTCCCCTGTGCAAAACAGTGTAAAGTAATGTTAAAAAACCATGCTCCTAATGGTAGGTGCATACTATCAGATAACTTCTACTGATCTGATAAAAGCTTTGAGCCGACAGAGCGATTTTCGGGTTTGTGTGTAACTATACCCACTGAGCAATTTCTAGCTCAGTGTGTACTTCCTTCAGATCTTTTCAACAGAATCTGGAGGTCAGAACAAGATAGCGTGTGTAGCACACCAGAGGCTGACCTCCCAATCGGACCATATATCCGATAATGCTCCAGCATACACACTATCCAATATTGGGCTGATCAGCCAGTTATCGGCTGATCGGGCCAATAATTGCATAGTGTGTATCGAACTTTACTGCTGAACATCACCCACATAAATGTTCCCCGGGGGGTGTGAGGCAGATTAATTAAAAATGTGACATTTATATATTGATTTGACCTCAACGTCAATAACTGTAAATTAAATAATTCAATATTTTTGTAAGACTTTTGTAGATATTGCCCATATGACACAGATATAATTGTGTCTAGCAATGCAGACTGAGGCACACTGAATGTCTGCACTCTCTGTCAACCCTCTCTGCAATCAGGGCCGGTGCAAGGTTCCCCGGGACCCTAGGCAAAACTCCTGCCTACTGCCCCTTCCCTGTACCCACCCTTCAGGTGAAAGGCATGCTGCTGCTCTCCCCCACCCCCAGTCTGTTGCATGGCTGCTCTCTTTTCCCCATCTCCCCAGTCTGTGTGGGTGCCTGCTGCTCCCAGCCTCTCACCCCCCCCCCCCCCCCACTACTCTGTTAAATGTCTGCTATTCTGTACCCTCCACCATCTGTGTGCATGCTGGTGCTCATTCCCCCAGACTGTGTGCATGCCTGCTGCTCATCTCCCCCCCCCCCCCCCTTCCCGACTGCTGCTCTCCCCCTCTTTCCTTATCAAATGCAGAGAGTGCACTGTGCAGCCACCTTACCTGCAGGCTGCGATGCAGAGTTGAGTAGACTGTGAAAGGACCTAGAATGAAGAGCAGTGCCGCATGTTACCCCTGGCCAAGACTCCAGGAGCTGTCAAAGTTACTGCCTGTGCTGGAGCTGGAGGCTGCAATACGGGAGCTTGGCAGTCGCTGCTACTTTAAGATATGAGTGCGGGGGGTATTGCGATGCCTGTGGGAGGTAGGACCATGCTACCTTTTTCAGGCATCTGCAGCAGGCCGCCCCCTCAGGTCTCGGTGCCCCTAGGCAGCTGCCTAAAGCTGCCTAGTGGAAGCTCCGGCCCTGTCTGCAATGTTCCCACTATTCAAACAACGTTCTGCCTCTTGAAGATTGGAGAGAAATATTTGTTACTGTGCCTGTCACATTAACATAAGCACAACGCATGTCTGATTTTTCCCGTGAAACCACTGGAGCAGATAAAAAAATAGGTGGGTGGAGCAACCACAGCCGGACTTATTCAATCAGCAGGGATTACTCTGTGCGTGAACTCCCAATGGTGGACTGAACCATGAAGCTTCATGAGCTGTAAGGAAAAGTCTGTGAGAAAATGGCAAAATCAGGAGTTTGCGCGCCGAGAAAACCCATTATTGCCACAGTTTACACAGAAATTGTGAATCAGTGAATTTCCACATGGTAAACCCTAATTTTAGGTGCTGGAAAAAGACTATTTAATTGAATAGCCTTTCCCAGTGGCACATGGATTTTAGCTGGCAACTAGCTAGGGCTAATTGAATATGCCAATTTGTCTCTGGGTGAAAGAGCCTTTGTTGACTATTAGAAAGCATGGAGGGAAACTAAACCTAATTTAACTGTTTCTTTATGGGTGAAGTATATCACATATTGATGCTGTTTAGAAAGTATTGTTTGTGTACAGCAGCCATTCCAGCCAATTTTAACAGAGTCTTTCCAGCTATGATTCAGTTGAGAATATGGGAACTAGAAACAGGGAGACAGAGGGAAATCCCCATACCTGAATCACAGTTCTATCCCTCTCAAATAGCTACTGTGCCCAATGTGTGCCTGAGATAGTACAATATAAGTTATGTGGAGCCGAGTGTGACCATGCAACTAAGCAAATCTGGATTTACAGTTTTTGACACATTGGGCTCATTTTTCTATGTCACACTTCACTCAATCTTTGCTCACATAAGACCGAACCACATCAAGTCCTATCTGTATAAAAAATAAAAGTGCATTATTGTTTGTAATAAAATGATAACCATATATGTGTATACTACATACATGCATTATTGTACATGGAGGTAATTAATTAATTACACATTTAGTTACCTTCTCACTTTATCTTTCATATGCTAATGATACTATTTTTTACAGTAAGCTCCTTGGCATTGTATTGTATACCTATGCCATCCAAGAAACAGTATGGGCATTGTGAGACTATAGCTGGGCATACACTATACAATTATCTGGCATATAATCTGAAAATAGACAAAAACTGTTGTTCATACAAATTGGTTAAATCACTGACAGGTTTTGTCCATTTTCCAGTGTTTGGGAGCAAATGGTCGATTGTAATTTGCTCTGATTCATTACCAGATAATCATATAGTATATGCACAGTTTATGTAATCAATTTCCACTGCACTTTACCTGACCTGAAAGCAATATGCAGTGGACCAGGCCTGAGGATGTCTCACATAATCTACTGGCCCTGAACTGTGAACCGGTCACATTGCTAAAATTGCAGGTCAGGCAGAGCTGGCCCTAAACAATATGATGCCCTAGGCAAGATTTTTGCTGGTGCCCACTAGCACCGCCGTTAGTTCCGCCTCTGACCCTGCACCCCTTTTCCAGCACCATCACCCCTCACCCATAGCAGTCCTCATTTTGGTGCTCCTACCGCCTATATTTTAAATAGGAACAGTGCGCACATTCAGTGCACAGCCCAAAAAGGGGCATGTTCTTGCTGGGAAGGAGCATGGCCACACAATAGTACCCCCAATTCAAATTAAGGCACACAATACTGCAACTTTATTCACATTTTATCATGCAATAGTGTCCCTTATTCCCGTTACATCACACAGTAGTACCACTTTACCTTATATATGTTACTCCTCACAGTAGTGCCCCTTATTCACATTACATCACACTGAATTGCTCCTTATTCACATTACACCACATCATATGGCTCTTTATTCACATAAGACCACACAGTAGTGCCCTTTTTATATGTTACACCACACGGTAGAGCACCTTATACACATAATGCCACACTTTAGTAATGCATTTATACACATAATACCACACAGTAATGCCCCTTACACATATGACACACATTATTAATGTCCATATAAACATAATGTGCCTTACACATTATGCCAACCTTTATTAATGCCCTTATACACATAATGTAGCTTACACATATGCCGCACATTATTAATGCCCTTATACACATAATGACACACATAATGTCCCCTACACATATGCCACATATTATTAATGCATTTATACACATAACACACATAATGCCCCTTACACATATGCAGAACACTATTGCACAACCAACCCTCCCACAAACAGCACTCACATGACTGCTAAGCACTCTGCCTCTGTTTGGATACAGATGTGTCCTCATACATCTTGCCTCAATACGCCATGCAGCAGGACATACCTGCCGTGAGTCAGCTGGCAGCTCTGCTAACATCGGGCACCTATTTGGCCGAAAATGCATCTTATTTGCATTGCTATGTGGCTAGGATGCACAAGCAGCTTCTGCTGATTAAAATTATATGCAACATGCCTATATTCTGTGTGCGGCTGTGACTGTAACTGCATACAAAATGCTACATTCCAGTTGTTTCCAGGAAAACACTGTAACATAGCATTTCATATGCAAATGCAGCCGCAGTCACACACAGAATATAGGCATGCCGCATATCATTTTAAACAGCATAAGCTGCTTATGCCCCTAGGCATTCCAAATGCCCTAGGCATTTGCCTAGTTTGCCTATGCCGGCTCTGAGGTCAGGAATTATAGCTAATTTTGTAAGCCATTAACCCATGGCATATTTCAAGTAGAGGATTCCCGCATATTACCTCCACCTGAAGTGGCTGGTTTAACTATCAAGTACTGCTGGAGAAGAAACCAGTAATTAATCGCCTCCCTCCTAGGCTCTTGGCTATGCATCTTCGTACAATTGGCACATGCTCGCAACACACCAATCATGGAGATGGCAAACCAATACCACACAACTACAAATAAAAACGTTTATTGGCATAACAAAAAAGCACATAAACATTTGTTTCTAACTGTAACATTAAGACCTGCTTGCCTACTATCCCAGAATGGCTGTAAGACCCACACACTCCCAGGAAGACCAGCCACTCAGATCCTGACAGCTACCCCAGTGAAGTGGGTGGTCCAGTGGTTTGATGATGCACAGTAACAAACCTTATTGTGGCCACGATCCCTTTCTGCACGGTACCACAACTCATAGCATTGGACAATAGGGAACAGGGCTGAAATTACATTATTCATATTCGTAAAAAATGTAACCATGCTGACCAGTACATACAGTGGCGGATCTTGCCACGGGCAAGCAGGACTTTTGCCCTTCGTGGAGAGGACCTTTTGCTGTGCGGTGCGCGATGACGTCATCGCGCACCGCTCAGCATTCAAGCGGCGCTTTTAATGTACAGGGGGCGTAATTGACCACGCCCCCTGTATTAGGCCACGCCCCATTTCCTGCCCGAGGCGCAGAGCGCCCTTGAACCGGCCCTGAGTATATATTCTGATCTGCAGGTGATAATTGCATCCATACACTTCTGCATGCAATGCCAGAGTGCAGGGAGGAAGTAACTGATCTCTTGAATAATGTTAAATCATGGTCCAACTTGCATGCAATACCTCCTTCAGTCGCTATGGTTTCACCTTGGATTGTTAAAATAGAGTGACCATATTATCCCTTTTACCTGGGACACTCATGGATTACACAGGTTCTGTGGCTGGCTGACTTCAAGCCTACATTTCAGCTGGTTATAATCAGCCACAGAACCTGTGTAATTCATGAACGTCCCAGGTAAAAGGGATAATATGCTCACTCTACTTAAGATGAAGTGAGTTCTATAGGAGAAGGTCCAGATCAGATCTCTCCTTGCACCTAATTTATGTGATCTAGTTTAAACGAACAGCAGTTTACATGCTAGACAATATAAGATTATAATTTTAATCTGAAGAGATGTTTACGCTAAATTTAAAACTGTTGGAAGTGATGAAAAAAATATTTTAAAACAAGTTTTCAAAATAAAATCATGAATGAAGTAATCTTCTTCAGGCTCTCCTCTGTTCAATATACTGCTTTAGTCATTAGCGTCAATTGAATTACACTCGCCATGTGAATCCATGCAAGCAAAAGTAGCTATATGCCTCATTTACAGTACCTTAGAACTCGCTACCAGGTCCAAAACATGAACGATGAAGGTCATGAAGGAGGAACACCATCCATACATTTGTAGATATGTGTTTTTAGGTATTTTTGTTACTCTAATAAGCTTTTTGTAATTTTTTTCCCCTTTTTTGTGTGTGTAATTGTGTGATGTCTGGATCTCTCTTGGGTACCTAATTGATTTTTTTCAATTGTTCATTAACTGTGTTGGCTACATAGGTGTGCGCAGGGGGGGTGCCTGGTGCGCACAGGCACCCCCTAATGTCCGGCACCCCTATGTCACATGCCTGATGCAGCGATCACCGAGCAGGCTGATTACTGTCCCCTCGGCACTGCACCCTGTCAGGACTGCATTACTGACCGGACGCCTGGGTTAATCAAGGGTGCCACTGCCACCGGCTTTCAAACTCCCAGCTCCACCTCCATGTACAAAAACAGCGTGATGTGATTACGTCATGCTGCTCGCACGGCCACCCGTCACATGCCCACCTCTTTCCTTCTATGCTATGCCAATGCCAGCCACTGATGAGGATCAGCATGCAGCCAGCGTTCCTCTTAGGAAGACAAGTTCAATACTGGCAGGCAGTCGGCAGCAGCATTGACACGTCACTCGTTTTTCCAGCAGCAGCAGTACTAGTCTGCGACTGTCAGTGTCAGTGAGTGACTGACTTGTAAGTAAGCTGCTGCAGCTTGCAGAGGAAAGAGAGGGGGAGCCAGACCAGGCTGAGGAGGAGCAGTGTAATTGCAGTTAGTGCCATCAGGGGTGTTTGTTTGGTGCACACAACATCTGACAATGTATCTGCTTTATTAGGATTGGTACAAGGGTGGATATTTTATATTGCGTTGACCGTCAATAGATGGTGCTAGACAAGCCCAAAAGGCGGTGCTAGACACACCCCTCCGACGGTGCACCCCCTAATAAAATGTGCTGCGCACGCCTATGGTTGGCTACTTTAGATTCACATTTTAAGTGTGTATTTTGTGGTTTCTAGCGAAACAACTTTAAAAGTGACACAGCAAAGACTCAGAGTGATAAAAATGTATATATTTATTGTCCAGAAATTTTATCTGACTTGGTGTAAGTCTGTATTCAATGGAAACTGGTACCAGGATGAAAGCCAACTCAAACACATTGTTACACTGAGAGAGACACTGTGTCTGAAGGAGGGTCGGAAAATGGGGAAGGTCAGAGGAAGTGTGTGATACTGTATATACATAAACTCACAATCAATCCCAAAAAAGGTCTACCAGTGCTAAACTGATTTACAGCATTTCACAGCCCAATGCTGTCAAAATAACTCCTATAACAGGCAACAAAGCTACAGGCTACTATTCACAGATTATTATGTGTAGTCATGAGAACATTAACATAGAATTTTAGATAACCTAACTTGGCATTTTTTGGGTGAAAATAAACTATTAAAAACTATTTTTTCATTACAAACTTCCAGATCATACCCCTTTTCCACCTACGTACCGTGTCCGATCCGGGATGTTTAACACGGCTACAACCCGTGTCGGCTCCCCCGTTTCCACTACACTTCGACACGGGTTATTCCCGTGTCTGATCTGTTTCCACCTAACCCGGGTAAGCTCTGTAAAAGCCTATTGCTGTCATTACAAATGGACTTTTTACTGTCTCATCAAGATGATGTCATCAAAAGGACCAAAACAGAGGGGTGGGGCCTGCTCACAGCATTGCAGCAATGGACACCGGTGCAGTAGCTGTGTCTAGCATGGAGTCGCAGACTGTTTGCAGTTTACTGCTGCTTTCTGCTACAGACAGCTTGATGTGGACTTGAAAATAATGCCAGATATAGTAGCGGCCTGCTGCATTCTCCATAACATATGTGAGATTCAAAAGGAAAACTTTCTCCCCGAGTGGAATATACATGATCATGGGGCGGGGGTCGCTGTACATGATGCACCAGGCTTGGTGGGGGGGCATGACGCTGCCAGCGAGTGCATAAGGGCCACCATTGCAGCTAATCTTCAAACAATGTTGCAGTAGAGAAGACAGACAATCTTTGTTTATTTCGTTTTTCAGTTATAAAAATTTGGTTCAAAAGTTATTATATTTTTTCTTTTAAACAGTTGGCACACATTTTCTGAGGTAACAATATAAAATATTTAAGTGCAAACATGTCACTGTAAAATTCCACATAACGCAAGGGGTCTTCAACATGTGTCCTCCAGCTGTTGTGGAACAACATGTACCAGCACGTGTTGCTATGTGTTTCCACAACAGCTAGAGGGCCACATGGTGAAGACACCTGCCCTGAGGTAAAAGAGTAAAGTGCAAACAGGGCACTCTGTAAAAAAAAAACCCTAATGTTTGGTTTGGCAGGTATCGGGTTACCCCCAATATTTGGATCACACTGCCGCACATTTCCTGAGGTAACAATATAAAAAGGTAGCCCCAATATCTGGATCCCACTGCCCATTTTCTGAGGTAACAATATAAAAGTTTAAAGTGCCAACAGGGCACTCTGTAAAATCAAAATAATGTTTGCATTTGTATGTATCAGGGTTGAGGATACAGTGCAAACAGAACCTTAAAACACAAACATTGTTTTATAACCCGCTGCTCTAAGGCAGTTGTCTATATACCCAAAATTCTGAGGATTGCGGGATTTGTGTTGGGGGATTTGAGGGAGGCTCATAGTTGTATGGACCATATGGGTGCTGTGGGTAGGCTGTGTCTTGCTGTTGTGTTTGTGTGGTATTCCCTATGGTACGTGCAAACGTGCGTTCAAAAAATTTCATCTGCCTATCATGCATGGTCATTAACTGACTCATAAAAGTTTGATGCATTTCTTTTTCTGACGCAAGAAATCTCTCAAGCCGTGCATCTTCCTGGGCATTGAGCTCACTATCTGCCTCACGCAGGTGATCCACGATAATGGGCTTCATTGCTTTGACCGTTTGTTCTGTTTTGTTCAGTTTCTTTTTCCGCTGTGGAACGTTGTAGACTGTGAAGGAGATGAAACAGAATGTAAGCAACAATATAAAAATAGCAGTGGTAGCATATACGTGTTTGTGGCCTTCTCCCACCTGCACACTAGCTATACTCTGCAACATTACCATGATTCTATAAAAAAATAGCAGTGGTGCATATACGTGTTTGTGGCCTTCTCCCACCTGCACACTAGCTATACTCTGCAACATTACCATGCCTTTACATATAGGGACTGCTGCAACTGTATTTGTAATGGTAATGGTAATACTTACTATTTGAGCGCAAAGTCGTGGTCTTGGGGGGTTGCGACGTCTCCGCTTGAGACTGTGGTACGTCCTCAATAGTGGCACTGATGGAATCATCATTGATGGTCGAGTCTTCGAAACTGCTGTCCGATATAAGCAGCGGGGATGATGGGCTGCATTGTGAGCTGGGAAGGCTGTGCTGTGTTTCGTCACAGTCCTCGTCGACTGACATCTGGCGACTGGCAGAGCTGGATGACGATAGTGCTATGGGATTTGTTATCGCAGTTTTGCCGAAGACACTATAGCATAGGTCATAATATGGCCATTCCATACGCCCAGCACCACTTTTCTTGCGGTTATGGTCGTGTACTTTGGTGAATTGTCTGCGTAGTGCCTTCAATTTGTTAACGACTTGTTGCTGGGTTTTTTGGATGCCCCTTTCTGCCAGCATAAGGGATATGTTCTTGTAGACGATAGCATCCTTAACTGTTCCAGTCATCTGCCTTCTTATTTCTTCCTCTCCCCGAATATTAAGCAGCTCTTTGATCTCTGTGTCTGACCAGGTATGGCTAGCCATGTTGCTGTGCTGGAGCTTCTGCTGCTGTATATTGTCTGTTTGTTTGGAAGCTGCTGCAATAAAAATATCTGTATGTACCCAGTGCAACTTCAGAGTGTTTTGTTTGCAAGCTGCCTCAATGCCTGCATGTGCCCAGCGTAGTGTTGTTTGCTGCTGCGGTGCCTGCATGTGCCCAGCGTGTCTCCCAGGGATGACATCATCTTCCAGTGCCCCAGAAGCAGCCAATCAGCGTCTCAGAGCGTTACTCGGGTCTGAAAACACGTGTAATGACCGTTTCCACTGCACCGCTATCCGTGTCATTACCGTGTTCTACCCAGGTAAATAGCCGGGTTGGATTCCCGGGTCACTCAACCCGTGTTGACCCGTTTCCACCTACTAAAAATCCGTGTCGATGCGCGCCCCGTGCAAAAACACGGGTAAAAACAGCTAGTGGAAAAGGGGTATGTACATATCAAATCAAATTATTACTGGCCGTAATAAGTCTAAAATGTCTAATATATGGGGCAGGTTGAAATAGAAAGATACATTTTATATACCATATATGTTTAGTGTTACAACCTAGTAGCAATATACCAGGCATTATCCAAAAAAACACAAAAAAAAAAAAACAGTTTCAGAATAAAACATTTGGAACTTCTTACTTCACCTGACCAGACTCTCATGGAACCTTCAATCTGTCAAGCATTCTCTCAAACATCCCAGTCTTTGCTGTAGTCTATTTCCACCTGTACAGATGCCCACTTGGTACTTCCAGTGACTTTCCTAGGGGCTCATTTATCAGTAATCGTATATGTTCAGTGCGATCTGGCCACGATATTAGCACCCAGAATTCCACTGCAATATGCGTTTATAATGGCGGGATGTATCATTGAGCACCCGCAGAGACCGCAGTTCCAAAAAGAGTCATGGCAGTAGCTGCAGGAACCAATCTCCAGAATGCTTTGCATTTCGGAAATTGGTAAATCCATCAGCACTGCATCCCCTATAGACACCTATTTGGCTGCAGACGGGAATGGAGGGATCGCAGCAGTTATCAGAGATATCTGCTGTGGTCCATCTGTGATACATTATGGGGTAACTTAATATTTGTAGTTAAGCCCCGAAAACTGGTGTTTTTGGAGATTAATCCGCAAATATACAATGATAAATTATCCCCCTAATCTCCACTCTTAGTTTGTTTTATTGTCTCAGCATTGCCCTCTCCTTCTAGTTTACATTGTAAGCTCTCACAAGTAGGACTCTCTGCCTTCTGTTTCACGTCCAAACCTCCTTCAACTTCATATGTACTTGTTCTGTTGTTATATATGTATAATTTGTAATGCCTACTGCTGCAGCATATCGTGGTGCTTTAAAAATAAACAAAGATTATGTTTTGAGTAAAGTTTCTTGTACAAGTACTAAAGGTACCCATTAAGGAGCAGATGTTGGCACAGTCGGATCTACTATGAGGATCCTGACCGCCGGAATGCCGGCAGCGGGGCGAGCGCAATAGAGCCCCTTATGGGCTCAATGCTCTCACCACTCTGCATGCACAGTGGCGTGCTACACGCACCATGCTATTTATTCTCCCTCCAGGGGTGTCCACCCCAACAGGGAGCATAGTTGTCGGTATACCAGCTGTTGGGATTCAGGCATCAGTATGCTGAGCGCCAGGATCCCAACAGCCGGTATATCGAGTGCCTCCCGGCACAGCCTTATAGGAGGAGTTGGGTGGAACAGGGCATTCCTTATGAAATTGGTGAACTATTGCAGCCTAGTTTTAAGGAGTAGCTTAGTAATCAGGTCTAATTTTATAGAGCTAGATTTATGATTGTACCTGGGGTAGGAGAGATGGAGCATTTTATAGGGACATTAGTTGCTGTGTATACCCACTCCTTAAAAGGAATTT